>NC_056713.1:9739975-9877475 GCF_018831695.1 Puntigrus tetrazona
CTTTGAGAGGCTGAGTGGTCTGAGCATGTGTGAAAGAGAGAAAGTGGCGACAGACAGAGTCGACCATACTTCACCAGAGCAAGCGTACTAATTCCTCACCTGCAGCTGGGGGTTGATGTGACGACAAACCAGGGAGATCTAGGGAGCTATCAGACATCACATGCTTCAGGTCTCCACCCATGTCCGACAACTTCATGTCTAGCTGTACTGAGAGCGCATCCTCCGAATCCTCTTTCCCCACGCTGCTGCCCCCAATGGACGGGAGGTCCAGGGATTTCACGGAGGCAGAGTCCTCTTTGGCCTGCTTGAAGGCGGCCACTTTGTCCACCAGACTCTTGTCAGACGCGCCCAGCGCCGTACAGAATTTGGAGGACTGGAAATCTGCAAAGTCGTCATTGTCGCTCTTGAGCGATGAGAAGGACCCCCCGCCGCTTTCTTTGTTATCGTCGTAAGCCAGGCCACCTTCCAGGGAAAGCTGCTTGAAGACGTCATACTTATCAGTGCTGATTTGCTGCCTCGGCTGGGACGTCTCCGCCTGGGCCTCTCCAGAACCCTCTCCAGTGCTAGTCTCGTTTCTCTGATCTCTAGAGCTCCCAAACGCCATGAAGTCAGCAAAATCGTCCTGAACCATCACCCCAGTTCCTCTCCCTACTGCGGAGGTGGTGGGAGGTACTTCAGAGGACGCCGAGGAGCCAAAGAGTGCAAAATCACCAAAGTCATCACCCCCTGCGCTGGGAGGTTTCGCAGCTGAGTGCAATACCAGGGATGGTGGCGCTGAAGGGAACAGGTTGAGTTTGGAGTCAACCGTGGCGGTGGGAGCAGAAGGAGCCATTGTTGTGAAGAGGTCCAGGTCTGCCATGTTGAGAGGATTTCTGGGTTGAGCCAGAGAGGCTGGCTGTGAATGGGACAGAGATTGAGAAGAAGAGAAAGGAGGAGGAAAAGTTGGCTGGAACTTGGCCTGGTCTGGTGGGTCTAATGGAGAGACGGTGTCGGCTGTTTTAAAGTCTGTGAAGCCATCGTCGGCACTGACAGACTTGAAATCAGCAAATCCCTCCCCTGCGGAAAAACGAAAAGAAAACAATTGAAGGGCATGGCAAACTGCATTTCACACTAGAACAACAAAAGGACAGAGAGCTGGCATGGCACAATGCAGAGTTTGCCTACAAGTTGCCCAGAGCTCCATTTCATGGGCCTAAAAAGAGAAAAATGGATTAGCAATGCTTAACGCAAGCTGCGTTTGACTGCTGAATTGAAATAAAAAGGTGGCACAATGGAACTGAAGAATTTTAGTGTGACGATATAACAATATAGCAAATTTACCAGCATATTTAAATCTCAGCACACAACACCACACTCACAGTCAATCCATTCTCATTTTATTGTAGTGAAGTGTCCAGTGGTAGAACAAATTATTTGGACAAAGTCTAGTTGATATTGATTTTTTTTTTTTTAAGCAGTTCTACATGATAAAGGAAAATCATAACATATGACTGATGCATGAAAAAAAAACATGATTGAAATGTGCTTATGAGCTTAACATTAAAAAAAAACAATTAAGTGCAATGAGCCATGAAAATACTTGACAATTACACAAAAATTATATATATATATATATATATATATATATATATATATATATATACATACAACAACAGCTTATTGCACTTGTATGCAAAAATACACAATTTCAGTTAATTAAACTTTCTTTTTCCGCAATTATAAATTAAATGCTAAATACTGTGAAATAAGTATCAAATTGATTATTAATAACAACAACAAGACAAATGTTAATGAAATAGTACATTTCCAATAACATTTTGTATTGACTAAATGATATTATCTTATAAATACCAGCAATATATTAACCATTAACCACTGTGACCTATCGATAAAGGCCAATAAAAAAAACCCCAAAAAAACTACTTTGATCAACCACTAGAAGTGAAGGACACACAGATGAAATATAAAGAATCAAAAGTTAGAGAAAAAAGAACAGAACTACTACTGGAGTTCTGAAGAAGAGATCACTGCAACCATTGACTTACTGGCTCTCTCAGAGCTGTCCCCACTGGATTCTGCTCTAGTGAGACAGGGACACGCACACACACCTACATCAGTGTACGAAGCCCTTCAACAAACTTAACACACAATAGCCTGGTGCAGTTGTATTAAAGTGCCCCATTATGGATTTTTGAAAACAACCTTTCACGCAGTAAGAAATCCTGCAAAGTTTTAAATCGGAGAGTGCACCGTGTATTAAGACATTGTCTCTGAAAAGACAGATTCCAAGCCGTTTCATGTTGGCATCAAGTATATTTCGCAACTAATTGAAATTAAAAAGTGAATTCAATCTTTGCCACTAGATGCCGCAAAACAGCATTTTTCCCTGGTGACAGCTGAAAAACAAAACAGCACTGCACTCACAAACGCTGCTTATGAAATGGAAATTAAAAATCAACCAATCGCCACAGATTAGCATCACGCAAAGGAGGGGTTTGGCGAAATTAACTGAGTGAATCATTTGGGAGTCGTTGAGCAAATAAGGTAAAAATAAATGCAAAGACATTTTTTGACCTTGCATGCATGCCAACCTGTTGTTTGGAGCCCAAAACCAAAATATGAACTTTTCATGAAGCATAATCAGGGCACTTTAAATGTAGTCTTGTAAAAAGCAGATCTGGGTTGTGTACTTGATGTGTTCGTGCCATGTCAGACATGCATCTGCTTACCAACTGGTTTTCTGTCTGAAGGCTGCTCAAGCTCTCGGAAAACACTGTATTTGTCCCCTGAATCTGGAACAAAACCGTAAACAATGCCTGGGTGTAGAAGCAGTAAAGTGTGCTCTTTAACTAGACCATAATAATGATGGAAGGGGCTGCAGGAATGTGATAAATAGCAGGATAAATTTATGCAAAACACATCTGCGGGCCACACAGTCTTGTCATGAATGCATTTAGACAAGAGAATCAGTCTTAAAAGTTAACCCGATATGACAGCAGTCTTCTGTGAGATCTGCCTTCCTCAACGGGCTAATGAGGTGAATAGAGCTTAATGGATGTGTGTGTGTGTGTGTGTGTGTGTGTGTGTGTGTGTGTGTGTGTGTGTGTGTGTTTTACCTGAGACAGGAGCTGTGGGCTCTGCAGGCTGCTCCACTGACAACTGTTTAAACACTGCGTATTTATCAGAGGAGGAGGAGGATGAAGACCCTGACACTGGAGTTAGCATGGCAGGAACACTGCATGAAGCAGACAAAACATACAGCAGTCAGTCCAAACAGATCAAAGAGTTTTACAAGCTACAAAGAGTTTAGAAACCTAATTTACAAGCCAAAACATTGTATTTAGTTTTGAGATGCTTATTTTTGTTCTTTGATGCTCCTAAATGTAGACTAAACACACAAAGCCTGAGGCATAAGCCTAATTTGCATTCCATCACCGCCATTCCATTTAATATTAGCATTTAGTTCATCTTATTTTAAAACAAAAGGAAAATAGAAATCCAAAATCATGCATAAGGATGGTAACAAATGGAAAATGTGATTTTTACATTTTTAAAGGTAAAAAAAAATTGCTGGACGCTAATGTTTACACATGAACACAGTGTTTTAGAAACATCAGTATATAATCAGCATTTTTTAAATATTTTTTCCTGTGATCAAAGCTGAATTTTCAGCATCATTTCTCCATTTATGTCTTCAGTGTCACATGATCCTTCAGATCATTCTCATGTGCTTGACTTGCTGCTCAAGAAGCATTTCTCATTATTATCATCATCATGGTTGAAAACTGCTGTGCTCACTATCACTTTGGATCAATTTATTGTATCCACGTTGAAAGAAAGCATCAGTTTCTTTTAAAGAAAACAATCTTACTGGTCACACTGGCAAAATGCATACTATCAGTGTGTGGTTGCAACTTAAAATTCAGCTCAAGTATTTTCTAAACAAAAGTTTCTTTCTTCTCCTTCTCTCCGTCTTGGATCACTTCACTCATAACAGCGATATTCCCAGCACAGGAGAAAACCTCTGCTCTCACCCTCACTTCCTGTATTATTTTCAACACTTCTCCTTTTCACTGATTTAATTAGCGAGCAATCTGACACATTCAAGCTCCAAAATATTCTTCTAAAACAAAAGGATTCTTTGTGCTCAGTGAAGCCGATCGACCGGTAAAGGCCGTGGCACTCAGCGAATATACTCTCCAACCTCTCCCTCCCTGCTTTCCATAATTGCCTTTTGCCGATTTTCCCTGGGAGCATAAAATCTTGCAGATGTGAACAGAAATAAAATGAAATGAGCCTATCAGCTGTCCATTGAAATGGGTTCGTTAGAAAAAAATGGTGGGGGTTTAATTGTTAAGCTGGGCAGGTTATTACAAGTCATTACAAAGCGGAGAGCGATTCCATGCTCCAGATGAGCAAACAGAGTCTGGAGGAATTAACGAAGCATAAAAACAATATCAGAAACTACTAATGAGAGATGACAGGACGCTGCATTTCTCTAAGCAGTTTCTATGACATAAAAAATATGTGCAACCATGATGCATTAATGAAAAGATGCGCTTTTACCCGCTTTGGGATGATGATGTCATACTGGGAAACGCTCCTCCTGTTTCTCCTTGGAAATCTGTGAATGAATCATCTCCAGCGCCGGCTTTGGGAGCTTCCTGGAAGTCCTGGAAATCGTCATCATCAGCCTTGGCAGCCTAATGCAAGCCAACATAATGAATCAGTTGAGCGATAAGAGTGCAATTATTATAAATAGTAAAGAGTCTGCTGTTTACCTGAACAGGAGGGAAGTTGGTGATGAAGCTGGCCGGTGGTTGTGCAGGGGGGTTTGGGGTCATGCTCATGACAGGAGGCGCGGCGACCGGCATTGCCATGGACACGGGTGGCTGAGTCATGATGGGCTGCTGGTGCTGAGGCAGGACAGCAGGAATAGCCATAGCCATGGTGGGTAGATTGGGCACAGGCGGAGAGGGGAACTGACTCAGGATGTCCAAACTCATGACTGTTAGACCACTCTAGAGAATACAACCACAATATGAAACTTAGAGCGGTTTAGTTAAGTCATTGAAACGATTAGTTCACCCATAAATTTAAAATTCACTGATTACTCATCCTCATCGTTCCAAACCTTTGTGTCATCTTCAAAACACAAGTTGAAATGTTTTTGATGAAATTTGATGATTTTCAACTGACAAATTCAAGGTCACGAACAGTAATAAGTACATCGTTAAAATAGCCCATGTGACATCAGAAAGCTTTCAGATTTCCCCAAAAACATCTTAATTTGTGTTCTGAAGGTCTTACAACATGAGGGTAATTAAATGACAGAATTTCCATTTTTGGGTGAACTATGCCTTTAATGTGACTAATATCAGGTATTGTGAAAGAGGGATGTTGATATTTTAATCAATAGGATTTGATAAAATGATTTTTTTTAATCGATAACTAAATGTGCACTAGTCTAGACTTCATGTAATATACTCTGTAGCAGTGTTTTGAATGTTTTTTGCAAAATACCAGATAAATGTAAATATCATACATCATTAAAAAAAACTATTACAGTATGATCACAGACGAGATGTATATAGATAGCTCAACACTATTGTGAAAGCTAATCAATAGAATGATACAACCTGTTTTATCTAGGATCTGTATGAAACTGACATAAGACTGTTGCTCATGTTGTTTATTTAAAATTCCACAGTAATTAAATCATAAACAAAAAGCAAATACACAAAAAACAAACACTTCAAGCCATCCAATCTTGACTCCATGTGTCATTCTAAATTGGAACTGATATGCAACTCTGCAGGATACTAGCCCTCCAGGACTGGAGCTGTGCACCATCCCCTGTTAACCAAAAATCTTTAAGGAGAAACTTTAAATGTGAAGCGCTAAAGCAGAATGATAACGTCAACGATAACAAGTAGCACTGATCTTTGAAAGCAGACTGATAAACGCTGATTACCGACAGTCATTAAGATGAGGCACTGCTATAAACATAAGACACTCAATTAAAACTGATATTCTCCACACACATAACAATGATTTAGTGAGCTATTAGACAAGAGCGATTCAACACGCCTCGTGAAGAAACACTGAATTTATGGCACGTCTTTCATCAGGGAAACGGAATTAAAAAGCAGGCCTGTCAAACAATAGACCTCCTTCTCCATCCAGATGTCTGTTTCCCCCTCCACCAAGAGGCTGTCTGATTTGTTTGCCTAAAATATTCATTAAAGTCAACTTCCATTTTCAATGCCATTTCTGGCATTCTCCAGAGCTTTTCCTTTCTTTACTGCTCTACAAAACCGAAGCACTGGAAGAGTGGCTCCTCATTGAGCTTTTAAATTTGCATAACAAATGTGTTATTACTGAAAGGGTCCCATGAGTTACAGGACTGTAACTGCAGCAAGGGAAAATGATAAAATCCCCACACCTCTGGCCTAAAAATGCACTTAACTTCCCAAAACTCTCTTAAAGTTCATTTGTGCAATTTCTGAAAGAGTGAAATATAGCCTACCTGGGCAACTCCAATCAAGGCCAGGACAGTGTACAGCTCTTCCTTAGTCAGCTTTCCAGGTGTGGTGCGGTTGGCCAAGGCCCAGATTTGTCCGAGAGCTTCCCGTGGCAGACCCGATGAGATCAGAATTGGGTAGAGTTTGGCTGTGTCAATACCTGTTGGTGTCATGGTGAACTCAAGGACCTTCTTAAACAACTCTGCGAAGAGCAACCATTTGGGATTAGATGCCGTGACATGAAGAACTATGAATTGATGCAAAAATGAATAGCATTAAGAGAATATACCTGGGATGAGCGAGTCGTTGTACAACCAGGCCGGCACCATAGGTTGCATGTCTTGTTGGGGGTAGACACCCACACCTGTTTGTGATGGACATGGAAACAGTGAGATGTTTGTGGACTCTAATGCTAAGAGTGCTCAAGACTGATCCAGCATATATCCCATGTGCCTACTGCAGAGTCAGACGTCCCCCACACCTGCTGTCAGCAAAGCCCAGCACGGATGTACTACTGACACCATGCACAGACAAACTAAAGACTCCCACTGCTTCTGCAGTCAGCTCAGCTGTCTTGAGCAGAGAGCTGGTGGGTTTGTAGGACAAACAGATTGACAACATACTGTACCGAGAAGACACATGCATTACATGCATTGCCAAAGTGTACATTGAAATCTGTGCTAAAACTGTGCGTCCTGTGGAGAAGTAAATTAGGCAAATGATTAAAATTGGGCTACGGAGAATAAACCCCCAAGTAAGCATCATTAGCAATGAATCTTGGAATTGATTCCTTCCTATAGCGGCACCAATGGGCTCAGTAGACACACTAAATCAGAGGTGTTCAATCTTGATAGAGAAGGACCACCTCCTCCAAGTTTGCTCCAAACCTAATTAAACACACTTGAACGGGATAATCAAAGTCTTTTAAGATTACCAGAAATTTCTAAAGCTAGTGTGTTGGGAGCCAAACCCTGAAGAAAGGTGGCCCTCCATGAGAAGGACTGGACAGTTCTGGACCTAAAAAACCCAGAACCATCATTTCAGAGAAATTGGAAAATGTAGTGCAAGAATTTATAGAGCATGTCAAGAAAGCAAATGCAGTATATATATATATATATACACACACACGTTCCCACACATGCACATACTTTGGATCAAGTGCACAATCCGTTAGATGTTCAGGAGAAAAAAATAAATGTTTCGGAGACAGTAGGCAGAAGATCTGAATTTGGCATTTCTTCATCCAGTATAGATTTTTATCATGTTATCTTAATATTACTCTATTTTTTCCATATATCTTTGAACATTTTTCATGCTCAAGAGAACATTGTCTTCAAGGGTAAAGATTCTAGGCCCATGCGTTTCTCCCATTTAATGCCTTGGATCTGCTTTAGCAAAGAGCTGAAGTAAGAGGACAGATCTGGTTACTTGGATATTCTTCGAGAAGTGTTAGGTTTAATCAGGTCAAAATATGAAGATTGTTAAAACAAGAAAAAAGGTAAGAAATCAGCCCTTCTAAACCAAGCATGTCTCATGATTAGCAAACAGAGGCAACACGGGAAGTCTCGAGCTGCGAGTTGTTAATTTTGAGAAGCTTGAAAACGAGGCGGGCTGAAATCACAGATGTTTCTTCTCACCACTGGTGCTAGTGGGCTGGATGGGTGGGTTGTCTGCTGCAGGGGGTGCCTGAGTAGCAGGTAGAGGCTCTGGTGCCGTCTCTATGATGAAGGCTGATTTGAAGTCATCTTGAGTTTGGGCCCAGTTTCGGGCTCTGGTGCTGCTGTGGAACTGTGCCGTGGCCTGAACTCTGGGATTTAGCTCAGAGAGAGCCTGGCGTGGCCTAAAACTAATCTGGGCCTTCTTATCAGCTGTCAAATCGCAAGATGTGAACATCTTCTCCTCTAGAGATGGGCCTGAATCAGTTAGGAACAGAGGCCATATTGAACTGTAGTAATTTATATTTTAACTATAAGAACCAAACATGACTATGTGAATGTACAAGACAAAAACCTACTGCACTTAAATGTATCAAAGTTGGAATGCAGATAAAAGATTAAAAAAAAAAAAGGCATTACTACATGTTTTCTTTGTGCAGATTGGAATACAAATTACAGGGTGACAAGATTAAAGAAAAAACTAGTCAAGTCAAGTCACTAGTCAAGAAAATTTTAAATATATAAATACTTAAATGCCATTAAATGAAGTATAGATATTCATTTTAAATAAAAAATAAATTTTTCATTTATGAAATTAGGTTAGGAAGATGCTCTACTGATTAAAAATAGCATATAGTATGTTGAAATAAATAGTAAGTTGAGTTTTATGGCATGTGTGTTATCAAGAAAATTGCTGACTATGTAGGGCGTTTCAGTTCCAGTCAAAAACATATGTTCTACTGTATGTTCTAGAAGTCCTACTGCTTACAAAAGAGCCAGGTAAGTAACCACTTAATCATAACTAAATCGCATCCAAAATAAAATGTTTTTACAATAAAAACACTTTATTTTACAGTTACACCTATTAGTTTCTTATTAGCATGCATATTACTGGAATATTAGCTATGTACATCCTACCAGATACCCAAACTTAACTACTAAGCAGCAAATTTAAAATTTATTGAGGGAAAAGTCGTAGTTAATACTTAAGCGTTACCCATTCTAAAGTGTTACCGTGATCATGTAAATATATAAAAAAATACACTCAGTATATTTAGAAAATATATACGCTTATTCATATATATATATATATATATATATATATATATATATATATATATATATATATATATATATATATATATATATATATATATTGTGACGACGAGTCGGCTGCCCCTCCTCTTTATCGTCACCATCACCCCGTCCTTTATTCGCCGCCCTTCACCAGGCTCCCGGCGGGAGTGGGTGTGTTCGAGAGGGAGGCGTGGTATCGGTCAGGTCTGGCGGCGTGTGACGAGGCACACCTGAAGGGGATTAGCCTTGTCACCGTCGCCGTTAAATACCTGACCGCGTCTCTCCTCGGGAGACCGGTCTCTTCCCGTGCATGCACGCTGGTGTCCTCGTGGGTCCAGGAAGGGTGCGTGATGGACCTCACCCGCCCCGTCCGAGAAGCGCGTCGTGGGACCTCCGTAGTCCAGGCTGTGAGCACACAGCTCATCCCACTCTGCCGCCGGAGCAAAGAAACGACGGAGACGCCGCGGAAGAAGCCGCCGCCCCTCGCGCCCCGGGCCAGAAAAAGGGCGCGTGCGACCGCCGGACTCCGCCCCTTACCTGGACCCTTCCCCTGGAACACGGCCTCAACCTTCACTTTCCCGCGGCACGGCGAGAGACACCAGATCCCCCTTTTATTTGGACACTTTTCCCATGGACACTTTATTTTGTATTATTATTATTTTGTTAATAATAAAAAGCCTCTCCGAGGCCTGACGCCACGCCCACTGTGTCTGTCGTTGGCTCCTCCCGTCACAGTGGTGGAGAATGCGGGCAAGGCGGAGCTTAGACGGCACAGTTGGGCAACGCCTGATGACATCATCCCCTCTCGCTGGTATCCATGCCGGGACGGAGGAACAACGGAGACTCGCTCCCAGCCACCAGGAAGGGTAAGTGACGCCTGCGTTTACTGTCATTTACCCGGTGGCTGGTTGAGCATTCCGACTAATTCCCGGTTTCTCTGTCCCGGTGCGAGAGGAGTTGCCGGAGAGGAATCCCTGCCCCGCCCACTCCGGACCGCTGGAGCCTGGTTGAGGAAGGTAGCACTCCTGCGTGGCGGCGACCGCCTGACGGGGTTGGCGGCTTGGGGAGGAATGTGGCGAGTCGGCTGCCCCTCCTCTTTATCGTCACCATCACCCCGTCCTTTATTCGCCGCCCTTCACCAGGCTCCCGACGGGAGTGGGTGTGTTCGAGAGGAGGGGCGTGGTATCGGTCAGGTCTGGCGGCGTGTGACGAGGCACACCTGAAGGGGATTAGCCTTGTCACCGTCGCCGTTAAATACCTGACGCGCGTCTCCTCGGGAGACCGGTCTCTTCCCCGCATGCACGCTGGTGTCCTCGTGGGTCCAGGAAGGGTGCGTGATGGACCTCACCCGCCGCCGTCCGAGAAGCGCGTCGTGGGACCTCCGTAGTCCAGGCTGTGAGCACACAGCTCATCCCACTCTGCCGCCGGAGCAAAGAAACGACGGAGACGCCGCGAAGAAGCCGCCGCCCCTCGCGCCCGGGCCAGAAAAAGGGGAGCGCGTGCGACCGCGGACTCCGCCCCTTACCTGGACCCTTCCCCTGGAACACGGCCTCAACCTTCACTTTCCCAGCGGCACGACGAGGACACCAGATCCCCTTTTATTTGGACACTTTTCCCATGGACACTTTATTTTGTATTATTATTATTTTGTCAATAAAAGCCTCTCCGAGGCCTGACGCCACGCCCACTGTGTCTGTCGTTGGCTCCTCCCGTCACTATATATATATATATATATATATATATATATATATATATATATATATATATATATATATATATATATATATATATGTGTGTGTGTGTGTGTGTGTGCGCGCGCATGTGATTGTATTTATATATGCACATTAAATATACCCACATTATGTAAACAAAGTTCTCATTATGTAAACAAAAACCTATTTAGTACATAATTTAGACATCCCTAATAAAAATAGACTTCATTTTAAGCTTCACAGAAACAGGAACTATTCAGTCATGACATAACTGGCTGATCACGTAATAGAAAAATGTAGTCATAGTTAAAATGCCTTGAATTTTACTGCACTGACAGTATGCTAACAGTTTGAAAGATGAGCCACAGTCAGTGGTAAATGTCCCTCATCTGTCAATTTTTCTTTGGTAATAGACACCATGGCATAAATTGTGTCCAAATGTTTTTAGCTTGAACTTGCAACACTATCAATCACACGTTTCCATGCAGGCTTCACTCTGAGCTCCTTATCAGTACACTGTCACAATCGGCAGAGCAAAATGGGAGTTATGTGCAAAAATGTTTAAAAGATCTGAAAAAAACAAAGGCATCCATAACCATTCTCATTCAAGTCAATGGGAGTTGCTTGGCTGGCAAGTACAATCCCAGATATGTCACCGTTCAATATTAACAACTAATTTGTAAAGCGAATCTACCAAAAACACGAATAACACGCTTTTTGCACACTAAGGAGTGCAGTTATGGCATCTAACCACTGATTACTGGGTACTAATAATCGATGGCATGGCAAAGTGAGAAACTGTGAGAGGGGCGTTACCTTGAAATGCAGATTGGGAGCTGGAGATGACAGAAGAGTGTTGGATGGCAGGTGAGACAGGGAGAGATGAAGGGACAGAGTGAGGGAGAGGGGAGGAAGGGGGGTGCTGGCCAGGCCCCGTGTCTAATGGCTGGCTAATGTGAGCGGCTCTCAGCGAAGGGGAGGACGGAGGGAGGGATGAAGGGGGGAATGAGGAGGAGGAGGCATCGACGGGGCCCTGCACAAAGTCACTAAACTCATCGTCGTCATCGGGGAAAGCAGGAGGAAGGGTATGAGAGGTGACAGAGGAATGAGATGGCGATGAGTCTGCAAAAACCAAACAAGAGAGTGAGACAGACAAAACACACATTATGAGTTATGACCTCACAGACAGACTGAAAAAACGAGAAACGGTTTTACAAGAACAACAGAAGGGTACTGAATTTCATTAGGCTTGATGCTGCTGTTTTAATACACAAAAACAAATGCAACCTTTAAATGAAAATGTCAATGGAAATGTACTTGTTTATACATATCAGGGTCCAAAATTCAAGCCGACGTGACAACAAAATTGACCTTTTTTTATTTGCTTGACACTTTTTTTGTCTTCCCATGAATGATTGTCTAGGAAAAAAGCTAGTTTTTCCTCGCCTGCTAACATTGCTTAACTATTTAAGCAACATTTTAGCAAAGCCTCGTTCATCTAAATGCAGTCAGCTATGGTACATCCATATCTTACCATCCAATTAATATCTGCACAAATTTTTTACTCAAAAAAAAGTCACATTACGGATGTAAAACAAGAATGTTCAAACCAAATCGGAGTTAAAATTGGCATTGGTGAGTGAATAAACAAAGTTAATTGCCAGTTGGCTGGTATCAACAAACTGCAACATTTCATGGTTTAAGTCCAATTTTAAGAATGACAGTCTGACCTCTGACTGATGACACATGCGATCCAAATCCAAAACTATTTTTTTAACATGGTACATTTCAAAAGGTTGGAATCAGTTATATGTTTTAAAAGAAACCAATTATTCAGCGAAGTCACAATAAATTAATCAAAAGTGACAGTAAACACATTTGCAATACTACAAAATAATTCTATTTCAAATAAATTATGTTCTTTTGATTTTTCACAGTTCTCACAAAACTATTAAGCAGCACGAAAGTTATCGACATTGATGAAAAAAAAATAAATGTTTCTCAAGCAGAAAATAAGCATATTAGAATGATTTGCCAAGGATTTTGAGACACTGAAGACTGAAGTAATGATGCTGGAATTCAGTTTGCATATTTTTAAATATATTAGAATTAAAGTTTATTAAAAAGTTATTTTAAATTGTTAAACATTAATAGCAATCTCTTTTCTTTGTGCTTTTGATCAAATAAATGAAGCATGATGAGCATGAGAGACTTCTTTTAAAAACAAACTGACCCCAAACCTGACATTAAACCACCAACACAAAAATAGCCTGTAATAAATATTTATGATGAGCTCATTCTTTCCTTAATTCACCTACAACTGGAAGAGGTAGTAACAAATACATTCTGGACCCCGGCTACTAGTTTTCTTTCCAAACTAAACAGTTGCAGCAGTTCACTAGATACAGTGAGATACTAGATACTAGATATGAAGCTCTTCTGCAGGTGTGAGAGGTGAAACCAGAGTGTGAAGGTGAAGAATAATGCGTTACAAAGAGGATAAGGAAGCACTCAGTGGAAACATCTGGAGGGCCTCCTGGTGGCTGCTAGGAATAAAACAGCTATTTGACTCGATGATAACGATGCAGTGTGTTTGCATTGACGCAGAATAGAAACACTATGAAGGGATAGCTCACTGAAAAAACATTTTTTGTCATCATTTACTCACTCTCATGTCAGCCCAAACCTGTACAAAAATGCACCTCAAACAGCATCCAGTGCAATTCTTCAAAATCTTCCTTCTGTGTTCCATGGGAAAGCAAATTCAGAGATGAGTAAACGATGACAGGATTTTTATTTTGGGCGCACTATGCCTTTAACAGCGTGTGAGTGCCTCCCTGGTAATGTCCTTCAGCGCTCGACAGTCACTGTGGCCTTGTCAAAAGCTGTCTGGGCCACTGATGCGACCCTTGACGTCACGAGCAGGGACTTGAAAAGCAAATGACCTGAAGGCAGTCAGGCAGCTGGAAAGTGTCACTGCATGTACCTGGTTTCTTAGACTGTGAAGATGGTGTTGGATGCATCTTGGCATCTCTGCTGAACCCATCTAGATTTCCTTTGATGGCCTCTAAGGCATCGTCACGACTCTTCTCCCCAGTCTGTACAAAAATAGCAATTTTGTTTTGAATTTGGACAAGCTGATAAAGTGTTTATAGTTAAGTCATACTGAAACTAGTCAAAATACTTGAAATATTTTAAGTAACAGAAGTTTCTTTTAAGCAAAGATCATGTTCCATCAAGATACTTGAAGAAATTTCCTTCAGAAAACATTAAAAAGTATTTTTTTGTATTAGAAATATGCATGGCTAAGAACTTCATTTGGACTTTTACAGCAATTTTGTTTTTCCTCAGATTCCAGATATTCAAATAGTTGTATCTCGGCCAAATATTGAGCCAGCCTAACAAATCACAATTCAATAGAAAGCCTGTTCAGCTTGAAGTTTATATATAAATCTCAATCAAAGTTTTGTCAACCAGGATCACATTTATAATGGGTGTATAATATATATATATATATATATATATATATATATATATATATATACATGTGTTACATTTCTATATATATATATATATATATATATATATATATATATATATATATATATATATATATATATATATATATATATATATATAGTATGCATGTATGTAACATTTCTACATGTTACATTTCTATACACAATATTCAGTATACTAAAATTAAATAAAAATGTATATATAAAAAAAGTAAAAAAACTTAAACAGCTATTTAAATCTTACAACAAAACAGCCAACAAAATAAATTACACTAACTGAAACAAAAAAAAAAAATCTTTTATTTGGATGCTAATATAGTGAAAATTAAACTACACAACAATCAAAGTGACACTCACTTTGGGCTTGACGCTGCTCAGAAGGCGTAGTTTTTGTTTCTGCTCCTCAAACTGCCTTCTCTTCCGGTCCTCCTCCAGCATCCGCTGCTGCTGCTCCAGACGTTTTCTGTGAAAACACACTGATCAGAGACGGGTTTTGGTGTACAAACTTTGAACTTTCCTTCAGCGTGAATATGTAAAGTCTCACTGGTGCTCCTCCGCCATCTGCTTCTGTAGGTCCGCAGGGAACTGTGGCCCCGGGCCCCTCATGCCCATGAACTGAGGCTGACCCATGAACTGCATCCCGGGCGTCTGCATGCCCATCGCCATCCCACCCTAGAAACATGAGATCAAGACAAACGAGGGAATCATGAGAGAATAGCGATTCTGGTGTCCTTATTTTTGATAGCTAACATGTATAAATCAAACCTGTATCGGCATGGCACCAGGCATCTGTGCTCCAAAATTCATTCCCATCATGCCTTGCATGTTGGGCTGCATGACCTGGACCATGGGGAAGCCCTGCTGCTGTTGCTGCTGCATGGGCATCATTCCTGCCATTAAAAATGACAAGTTTTTAATATTGTTTTCCATTTAAAATGTTATAATGGAGAAAAACTGACAAAATGATCTAATGTAAAAAAAGAGGCGAAATGCCAGCTGCTTACCTTGCGGTGGTCCAATGCCCCCTCCTACAGGGTACATAAAACTGAAACAGAAGAGACAGACACGTTCAATATTGTAGTCATTTACCAGGCTGCCCATTTCAAAGCCCCGAAGCTCATTTCAGTGTGAAGTTAATGTCTTTACACTATTGCCCCCTGCATTCAAGAGACGGAGGGAAATTTTGACTAAAGGCAACCAATCAATCATACAACGGAGAAAACATTTATGAAACAGCCTGAGTCCATTATTCCAGAAGGTTCTTCAAGTCATTGCGCAGCAGTAAAAATCAAATCATTCCAATATTGGCAGTCCATTATGTTGCTCTCACAGGTAAGAAATAAATTAAATAGTTTCCTCATGGAATGAAGCTGTGATTCTTCAAAAACACTTATGCTCAGAGGGAGAGCCTATAAAAATAACTATTAAATAAATATTAGTGATACTTGCTACAGGGGAACAAAATTTCAAGCCAAAATTCTTTTAAATCAGTGACGTTTAATTAGCCCTTGTTCCTATTACATGTTTTGACAACTTGGATGGACTACACCAACAACGAGGAAAAATGTTCACCAAAAAAATATCCATTTTGGGTCTTTTTACATCAACAAGCAACTGTTAAATTATTAGAATAATAATTTAAAAATACCTTAAACAATGCCACACAATGTGGTATATGGTATTCCTTTTATTGAATTCCTTTCAAAAAGAATAAGTGAGAATTGCAAAAACATTTCTTGTATTGAAACCTAAAACCTTTGCCTTATTTCACATTTGGTGTCTTAATTGCAGAAGTAACTCATCCACAGTTAGTCTAGTTTTGATTTTCTTTGCCAATAGTCTGAAATGTGGGCTAACGCTCCACTGAGGTTCTCTGGCTCAGAGCGATGTGTCTGTCTGTGCTGCATCTGTTCGCCCGCAGGCTCACAGAGAATGAGATACAACAGAGGGAGAAGAGAGAAAAATAAAACGCTGGATTAAGGCAGATTAACATTCAAAGAGAGATCGGCTGTGACATCAGGGTGGGGAGATCACGTCTAGCCACCATTTTAAAGTGTTACTGCCAACATCCATCCATCCATCCATCCACGAGCAAAGCTGGTTATAAAACCTGAGAATGAGCTTTACTGACAGAACTTTATGTCCTTGAGAAATGCATGCAAACGTCAGATTTAAAACAGAATATTAATAGCTTTAGCAGAGCCTTTACAATAGACTACACCAACTGGAGACTACAATATTTTTTCTAAAAGCCTAATAATATTATGCAGATTTACAATAAACTGGCATTAGCATATATCAGGCAGATAAAAATATTATAAAGGAATACATTTGCAAATACAATTAAGTAGTAAAAACTGCATTTAAATTGTATTATCTCTGAACATAATTGAGCAGTTATGATCCATTTCGGTTCAAAGAGCTGACTTCTTTAATATTGGTCATCGAACCTCCAATAACATACCCTAAAATCTCATCTCATCTTAGGGATTCTTAATAGTAAAGTCCTGATCATCACAATTAATTTGGAAATCAAAAATCTGCAGTAAAAAGGATGTATAGCTACAGGGTTTATTTGCTAAATTTAAGCTGAATACTTAAAGGGGTCCTATTATGCTTTTTCACTTTTTACAATTGTAGTCGAATTGTAGTTGAATGTAGAAATTTAAAAAAAATACATAAAATAATAAATCTACAAAGTTAAGAATGTCCACACCAAAGGGAGATATTTATTTTTGAATCCCTTTTCAAGAACTACAATGAATGTTTGGATCACAGCGTTGGTTTCCGGTATCTGTGATGCCGCAAAGCGGTCAATTAGAATATCATTCAAATAATTCCTGCATACAGACATCCTAATGCACATATGAAAAACAAAACCCAGCGAGGGTGTTTTTATATTACTGTACTGTAAGGAAACGTCTTCAGAAAATTTTGGATATCATTTTAAATTTCACCTAGCTTATAATGCCTGATAAACCTCGATCTTTACCCTCCAACAGTGCCTTCCGCTGGCAGAGAACAAACTTAAATGAACTTTAATTTCAACTTAATTAAACAAACCTCTAATCATAACTAGCGCTGGGTACCAGTATGGCACCAGCATCCCTAAGTAACCAGAACCGAATCAAAACATGGAGTTCGGTGCCATGCCTGAACGACAAACCCTACAAGCATTTGTAGTGACTCGAGTGTGTTCACATTTCGATTTAAAAAAAAAAAACAACAACTTGGGAGATAAGAGCATGCGAGGAGTTACACTTGTGTTAACTAGCTAAGCTAAACACGCTTAAAATGCCTAAATCTAAACTTTAAACCCGTTGTCCAACAAAAGAGAACATTATAACCCTTTACTACACAACAGCAGCCAAATGCTTCCTTTAATGATCTGATGTAGCTTTTTGTTTATAGCGCTATCGGCCAGTCCGTCCTTATCGGGATGTTTAGGCACTGGAACCATGTTAAAAGCACCGATTTCGCACCAGCATCAAAGAAAACCAAACTACACCCAACCCTAAGTATAACATAAACCTAAAATCCGCAGTCCCTAAATCTTTTTTTTTTTTTTTTTTTCCCCGTCACAGATAACCAGCTCTTACCTTCCCGCACTCAATATGGGAATTTGAGAAGCGTCAAAACCCTGTGTTGGCTCCATGTGGGTGGGCAGGCTTATTTATTTAGTGACTTTCAAACAGAATAACAGATCGCCTCTCTGACATTGCCGTCTTCAGTCCTTTTTCCTCACTCTCTCGGACCTGATAAGCATCTTTCAGGATGCTGGCAGCAACAATACAGTTACACCTGTTCCTATAAACTCTTCATGCCCTCCACTGCAGCTGCCTGAGAGACGCAACCATATGGAAGATAACCAGACACCAGACTAAACCCAAGTTCACGGAGAGGCTTCTTCCGCAAACCGCTTATTCCTGTTGCACGGTTATTGAAAAACTGCCTCGAAATTAGCTCTTGCGAGCAATTTCCAATTTTGTCTCCTTAAAATGTTCATTTTCAGCAGCATGCAATTTGTCACCGACTTCACGCGAGCAAGCATTTTCCTCATCGCTTGCTTGAAAAATCCTTCCACGTTTATTCGGGAATACGCAGTCGAACTTTTATTATAACGCTAAAACAAAGCAGCATGTGGAGCCCTGTGGTTATTTAGTTTCACGGCAGGTATCAGCATTACCTGGTGCTGCCCCGTTTGAAACTAGACATTCATTATTCAGGCAGTTCAGCAGAGACTAAAGCCCTCTAGGTAAATAAAACATGAAGCTGGCCTTTCGATCCTTTTTGACAGTTATGCAGTCTACTTTATAAAACTTTGGTACATTTTAAGTGCCCTACTGGCCCCGTATTAAAACCTGTAAGCTCAGTGACACCCATGAGGGCGATACGATGTTGATCCGGTCAACTATATAGGAAACAAGAAATCCAGCACAGCTATGAATATGTTTGGGAGCTGTTAAGATCAGGACCCGATGTCTCATCTGCAAACATAAATCATGCCGGTCATGGCTGTTCTGTTCTGGTCTCCCTTTTAATCTTGATATGAACCAAAAACAACGTGAAGAACGTCCATCAACTAATAGGAGATCAATCCAACTTCATTTTTGTACTGCAACATTCAGATGTAAGTTTTTGCATGCGAGGATTCATTGAAGCGTCGCATTTTCTAGACATTAATAATCAAATGGAATATTTAGTCATATACTCAATTGCTTCGGATTGGACGGCAAAACAAATACTGTGCTAGCAATCCGATTCATCAACATCAGTTAATTTTTTTTCTTTTTAATTAGCATCAACAAAAGGCATGAAATCATTAACTGAACTGACACCGAATCAAAATTTGACTAACTGCAAATTTTCTGAATATTTTGCATACTCCGGGGTTTGTGAACCCAAAGCCAGTATCAGTACTTGCCTGGTTTCCCTATGAAAACTGCAAGATAACTGCAATATTATTTACACAAGAACAAAAAAATGAAACGTGAATACGTTTGAGCGTTGGTTTTTACATTTGCATTATCTAACGAGTATGGGGGAAAAGTGGATGAGGATGCAAAACATTTTAACAGGGAAAAAACAGCTAAGAATTATGTAGAACAAAAAAAAAAACAATGCGCTCGAATAAAACAGTAGGGCGTCTTCAACCATTAAACCGCTCCGACAAGCCTATAGACTCTTAAAAGGCTGTTTAAGAAGGCAGTACACTAGGTTTTGAGACACGGCCAACAAACAAACGCTCGTTTCTGGGTGGTAGTCAGTCGGTTGACAAGCGATATAACGCTAATGTCTGAACGTCAGTGTCGTTGCGTATCAGCGTGCACGACAAAGGCAGGAAAGCGAAGGCTTATAACCGAATCTAAACGTGACGGCTGATCGCTGTGATGCAGTATGACAAACGTCACATCACCACCCCAGCTGACCAGCATCAGCCATTAACACCGCGGACGCCGCGCTCAACAAAGTGAAACCGCGCGGCCCCGAGCGACGACTTTTAAGAAAGCCTCGCGAGTTAACACGTCCCGACTCACGCCGGTGCGCACACGTAGAGCAAAACGGATAGCAGCGCGTTAAAGTGTGAAATTCCGTACCTGCCACCTCCCCCTGATCCGGGCCGAAGCGCCATCTTAAACAGCTCAATGAAGTGACGTCACCCGAGAGGAGAGACCTGCGCAACTTCCGGGGTCACTCCGTCGGCTGCGTCACCAACGTCCTGATCAAGATCGAAATAAACGGAAGCGTCCGATCGGATACATTGGAGTTCAGTGCTTTTTATATAAAATATTGTCTTGGTCTCATAATAATACTTTTTGCACATTTCTTTAAACCGTCAAACATACATGTGAGTTATTGTATCGTGCGTGTCTTGCACGTTGCTGTCGTTTGGATGTTTTGTGAATGGCACGGTTTTTGCACTTGTCCCGCCGCCTGCGGTCGCTGCAGTTCCCCTGCTGGCCAGGCGATGGCGCCGTTGCAATGTTTGTCCCGCAGACCTCAACCGGGCTCTGGTGCGTCCCAGGGGGCGCTGCACGCCGCTTTTAAACAATTCCCACCAAAGGGGTTAAAACGGGGCCTGAAGAGTCTTATCTTTGGGTTTCAGCAAATAGTCAGTTGTATTTCTAATTTCTATTTCATTTTGTTTTCATTCTATATGGGTAGTTGGCGTATCAATCTCAATCTCAAACCTCTAAGATTGAAGATAAACCTCTCATGCTATAGGACACTTGTTGATTCCCCCTCATTTTTTATTTATTTTTTTAACAAATTAAATAATAATAATACATATAAATACACAAATATGCATGCATATTATTAAATTATCAATATAAATATATACATGCAAGTACATGAATATTTTCACTGTATTTTATATATATTTTATACTGTATGCATGTATTTATATATATACATGTTACATATACACAGTACACACACTCTAGAAGTTTGCAGTTCTGTATAATAGTGGAGCTGCATTAGTTTTGAATATTTTTTATGTGAATTTAATCATTTTTGACATCTCAGTCTGAGTTGAACCAAATTTTTTGGGCTCAATTTATCTGTAAAAGAAAACCTGCCTAATAATTCTGCACACCTGAAGATAAGGAGTCAATTATATATCACTTATAAGTAATTAAACGCATAATCACTAGTAGTTATTAAACTTGAAATTGGTAAAATGTGATTAGGAAAAAAAATACATGCCTAATACGCACGCGGCGTATATTCATGCATACTGTAGATACATACACACTGTTTTTTGTTTCGTTTTTTGTACCGTGGAATGGGGAGGTGTACTGAGTTTAGCTGTGTTAATGCATTGGACAAGATTGATATTTCTCTTCCACCCGAGCCCATTCAGCTTTCTGAATAGCCACCTTACATAACCATTAGGATCCATTGAGGAGCTATGAAGGACGCTGTTTCCCCACTGAGAGCGGTGGGTTTAGCTCGAGGCCAGTCTCGTCAGAGGGCCTGATGTGAATACAGGCAGGTTCCAGCAGTGGCTCTGTGACCCAGGTGAACATTAACCCACAACTGACTCAGAGCATCCCACCAATCACCATAAATCATCAGATCCCGCAGCCGCTGCTATCTGTCACCACTGCCTTTTACTGTATGATCCGTCTCTGAGCTGAAAGGCCGAATGCATTCGCTCCCATTTAGACACAAAGCCCGAATGGATCCATTCTCATTCCAAAATCCACTATGCGTGTCTGTGTGGAGAATCGATCAATAAACTACCAAAGTATCACAAAGGCAGCAATGATAAATTCCTTTACACAGTTTGTGGGGTCATGAAAATGTCTGTTTACATACAGTTTCTCAGCTGTAATGATTTCCTTTGAATGCAGTGTGTTTCCCCTTAATAGACGCAGAACAGTGAGTGATTAATAATGACATTTTTATTCCTCTCTACCACATTTGCCTCAAGCCTTCCAGATGCTGTCAAGCTGTCAATCCATTAAGCGGTTTATGGTTAATTTCACTGACTGTATGTTTTCGGATATTTATGAACTGTGTGGATTCAGTGGGATCTACCTATCTATCTATCTATCTATCTATCTATCTATCTATCTATCTATCTATCTATCTATCTATCTATCTATCTATCTAATCTATCTATCTATCTATCTATCTATATATCTATCTAATCTATGTTTCAAAATACAACATTATGCATATATTATATATAATCGTTGTATTTTAATTATATTTTAATTTAATTAAAGAATATTCTATATATAGAATATTGGTCAAGATACAACTTTTTGAAAATCTGGTATTTGAGAGTGCAAAAAAATCTAAATATTGAGAAAATCACAGTTCTTAGCATTGATTTTGGTCATAAAAGAAATATTGATCATTTGGACCCTTACAATAAATTTTTTGGCTATTGCTACAAATATACCCCAGCGACTGGTTTTGTGATCCATATATAGAACATATAGAAAATATTTAAAGAAATTATTACATGTGCATATATCAAATACAGCATGTCTTATTTTGAAACTTATTTTGACATTATGAACTGTTTAGATCTTCAAAGGCTAATTTTGATCTCAGTTTGAAACAGTGTTACCAATTAGCCCTGGCAGAGATTGGCCTCCTGACCTCTGACCCCTGCTGGGTTCTGCTGCCCATTAAAACCCTTTGGGGCCCAGCTGGAGTTGATGTAGTGCCCATTCTCTTCTGACCACTAAACACACAGCTACATTCAGTTTGTAACTTCCATTTTCTGTCCCTTTGTCCCTTCCCTCTGTTCTCTGTGTGTCCATCTTGCTCTCATGTTGACCTCTGAGTCTTGTTCGGAAGCAAAGATCCAGTCCTTCCCTACTGTGTCTGGGAAGTTTCAAGAAAAAGTTTCAAGAATGCGTATAAAATAGGGCTTAGTAAATATATAGAGACTGAAGTGAGATATATCTATCTAGATGTACAGGTTTGCGTATATGTGCTTAAAATATTCACTGACAAAAATCAGACAAATCATCATTTTATAAAAAAGTAATTAACAGCAGAATACTGGTAAGTCATTTTGCCAATATTAGCACTTAATTGTGTTTATGCCATTAGTCTTGTTAAAATACAAGAATTATAGGCCTGCCTTTGCAGCGCTGTCCTTGAATTGCATTAAAACAATAGTTATAATCATTGTTGTTGCTGTATTGTTGTTGTTGCATTGTTAACCCAGCACCTCCTCAGAATGCTAATAAGCATTTGTGTCTCTCTGTCTCTCTCTCTCTTTCTGTGCTCCTCTGCTCTTTTAAGGGCAGCGCAGTAAAAGAGAGCAGCAGTAAGATCTTTAGTGGCTCCCTGGGAGCAAAATCAAAGGACTCATTGATAACCAAACAGGGCGACATCATTGGGTTACAAGTGTATACTCAGCAGGACGCGCTCTTTCATAACTCTATGAGTGTCTTTAAGACACATTGAAATGAAGACAAAAAGCCCACAACAAAGTTTTGAAGTCAGAATAAGTGTAAACAGGGCTAAAGCTTGAGCTGCGATTAGCATTAGCATCAAGCTAACAGAATTACTCAAAATATTCCTCTGGGTGTGTCTTTTTATTTACTATTGGCTAAATTATTACAACCTGCAGACACATTTGTTTGCGGAATATATGTAGTAAGTGAGATGTGTGAGTGAGATGTGAATTTTAAAGAGAAAATACATCAGGAAATATTATTCCTGTATGGATTCAAGCTGTATGTATTCACAGTATTATATAGAAAACACTAAACGCTAGCTATGAAATTACCTTTAGCAAGACGAAAGAGAAAATTATCAAAGAAGTTCGACCTTTTCACCTCCATGTTTTCTGCCAAAAAGGTTATTTAACAAAATGCAGATTTACATTTACATTTACATTTACATTTAGTCATTTTGCAGATTACTTTTATCAAAGCGACTTACAATTGAGAGTACAACAGCGATTCATTTTTTTAGAGAGACAAACAGACAGTGTAAGTGCTTATAACACCCAGTCACAGGGAGTGTTCAAATTAGTACATGCCAGAAGGGAAGGAATAAACAAGGGGGATAAGAAGAGAGACAGAGACAGTGAGAGAGTATTTTTTTTTTTTTTTTTTTTTTTTTTTTTTTTTTTTTTTTTTTTATGATGAGGTCAGGTATTGCTGAAAGATGTGAGTTTTCAGCAGTTTCTTAAATGAGATGATTCCAGTGATGAAAATGAATCTTGTTTAATTTGTTCATTCACTTCACGAAGAGCTATTCTCAAAAACAGTCAAAAAACCGCCCTAGTGGGCGATCTGGAGTGACACAAACTCAGACAAAATGTGAATGTAAATGTGAATGAGTTAACTGAGTAAAAATAAAAGGCTATCGCTTAAATCACAACTCTTGTTTTATTAAAAAGGCCCCTATAATAAGTAAATGTTTTGTTTGAACAGAATGGTAAATTCATCTAATTACAGCATCATATTTGTCTTAAGGAAACCATGTTTTCTCAGCTTCTACCCTACGGCATTGGCGTGGTTTTCATTCCCATCAACAGTATGCAGCTCATCCTCCGAATTTAGTAATAGCCTATGTGGGGAATTTTAAAAATTGTTGTTTTAGACCTGTAGGAGGAAAACAAAAAGCAACAGGGAGGTTTTCTTCCAGACATGCACTCGATCCTCACTCACTTTGCTGAACAAAATACAACACAACATATTTGAAATATTCAACATATTTCCCAGACTCAATCCTGATACGATCCAAATCTTAGCTAAATGCACCTGGACTATTAAAGTGATAAAGTAATTTCTGTCATCATATACTCACTTTATCTCTTTTGTTGAACACAGAGAAACATCACAGTTGACGGTAACCACTGACTTGCACATTATGGGAAAAAAAATATTGTTAAAGTCAAAGCGTCAACTTTTTTAAAGTTTGGTTGTCAATATTTTTTTTTAAATATCTTTTTCTTTCATTCAGTAGAGGAAATACACTCATACATGGTACATGAATGTATAAATAATTTTTGGGTGAACTGTACCTTTAAGGCTGAGATCAACACAAGCTCTACATCTTTAAGTTTATCTGATTTAAGAAGATATAATGTTGCAGGAAGGACAGTTTGATAATGGGTAATGCCATAAAATAATTCCCTTGAAAAGAAATAAAAAAACTGCGAGAGACAGTAAAATTGCATAATAGTTGGGCAAACACTAGTATAATATTTAGTATGAGGAAATTCCTACAATATGATCTACTTTTACATCTGAAATCAGAGACAAACCACAGTTATCAATCTTGAGAAAGAAAAACAACTTTACTTGAAACATAAGCATAAATAATGATTTTAAAAGATTGATTTCATTTTATACAAAAATAATACAATGTGGACAGAATCACATTTTGTATAAATCCAGCATAAAACAGGAGAATAATCCAGCACTGTAACTTCAGGTCAACTGGCAGCGGGAACACAGTCAACAACATTAAAAACAAACATTGAAGTGACCTTTTGACAAGTTTTCAAACTCTACATGGGGACGTGTGCACTAGTTTCCTCAAATTTACCAAAATGTTTTAAAGTTATGAAATTGTGGACATAAATGCCAGCAAATGTGTAAAAAGTCACAATGCTTCCTGGTAGTTCAGAGTGGCGTGAGCGGGTAATACTGTTTAAAATGGCGAATGGGCTCAATTTCCCAACTTTTATGAAATTCCTACTGATAACCATTCGGCCGTCCAGTTTGACAGGACACTCTTTTCCCGTATCTCCGTGACACTGACAGTTTGATTGTAAGTCAATATTTAGATTAGAAAGGCACGTCATGATTCACGGCCGCTCCTGTCGATATCGCAAAGATGGTGAGCAGCTATGCGGATGGAGTTATCTGTCTCTGAATCGACCGTATCTTAAATCCACTACTTCTGTCCTGGCACAGAAAGATGACTCTTATCTATCAGACGACGTTAATGCTAATAGTCAACATTGACATTAGCGTCTATGTTAAAACCAGGATTGCAGGAAGATCGATAGGTTTTTGAATGTGCTTTAACATTTATCTTGCTTCATCAAAGTAGTCTGAAATTGCATATTCCGATACATCATATACCTGTCGCGTAGATTGTCACATCGTGAATCACAGTTTAGACAGATAAAACAGCATGGACAATCGAATATTTACATCCTTCATGCTAACGGCGTAATAATTGCTTGTATTTACATTCAACTGTACAGATCTCACGGAAGACGTCTTTGCATCAGTTACACTTTGCAGTAAGTCCTGCGGATGCTTCTAACATTGGCTGATTGTCACTGGATGCGCACAACTCCATCGTAATGTCTTCACTGAGCACAGGTCTTCCTTCTCCTTGTATCCGTAGCTTTGTCTTGGTTTGTTCTTCAGGATCACTCGTGTTCCTCAATGCGTTTTGTCCATCACTGAGAAGTGAAATACTGTCACTAAAGTGTGTTTCCTTGTTGATCGAACAACCTAACAGTGTCCGTTCTCGTCGGCCCTGCATCCCGTGGTGTATTGACTAACCGCTCATCCGCACTTATTATGGGGTTTCCACGGATACGGGAGCGGTGAAGGGGAATGGAGGTGGAGGTGTTCTCGTCAGGTGCTCACCAGGCCTGAAGCGGACACTGCAAAATAAAGACAGAAAGAGGAAAACGCTCGCATAAGTATTCTGTATGAGCTCTGAATTTTCCTTATCAGCCACACCTGACCAAATATACACCTCTTCTTTGAGCATTCTTTCCCATTGTACCCAACTTTTCTGATATTGTTTGGGTGTTTTTGCTCTTTCTTTGGAGAGAGAAACAGGTGACCCTGCTGTGACCCGCTGCCCGACAAACAGCTTCACCTGATAAAGGTGCCGGCCAGCTGCTCAGACTACACTCATTAGATGCAGGTCTCTAAACGGAGGTGAGTTTTTGTGGTGGAAAGCTCAGCAAACAGGAGGGTTATAAAGAGCGAGTGTGGTTTGTAATGTCCCCCTGAGCGCCCACTGCACCGCCCAGTCCAAATACAGCAGGCTGATAAGAGTTTGAAATTGCTCTCTTGGTCCTGGGGGATTGAGGAAACGCATACCTGACATTGTTTCCATTTACCTCACACAGGTGAGATTAAATTAAATTTAAGACTGAATTAAAGACATGCTGACAGGGGTGCACATGTTGGTAGGAAGTTCAAGCCGTCAGGATCGGTGGTGTGGCAGCGTGGGAAAATAGGCTGACTGCGAACCGCATTTCAGGCTAGAGCGGGCAGAGAGCAGGGGAAAAGGGAAGAGTGTAATTACTGCATACACTCCCATCCACGACAGGGGAGCCGAAGGAGCGTGATATGGCTTTGATTAACAGTGAGGATCATTTTCTGAACGCGCTGCTAAACTGGACTCAGAAGTGACTTTGCATTCAGAGTATAGAAAGCAGGAAAATATAAAGAAAGAAAGTGGGGAAAAAATTAAATAAATAAAAAAAAAAAAAAAAAAAAAAAAAAAAATATATATATATATATATATATATATATATATATATAGAGAGAGAGAGAGAGAGAGAATAATAAATAAATAATAATAAAAAATAGAAAATAAGTTATAAAAGTATATAGAAAATAAAAACAATATCTAAAATAAACTAAATTAATTATTAAATGTAGGCCTATTTCACTGAAAGAAAGAAAGAAAGAAAGAAAGAAAAAGAAAGAAAGAAAGAAAGAAAGAAAGAAAGAAAACAAATGACAAAGAAAGGGAAAGGCGGTTCAATCAATCATGCCGTGCTCAGGCTTGGATCACGGGTGACTGATTGGTCAAGCTGTTCAAAGGAAATAGGAATTCTGAGGAGTATCCACACGTTGACTCGCTTCACTGATTGAGATGTGCAACAAACCCGGCCAAACAAAAGACAGTGAAGCTGATTGGGTTTGTGCACAGATATTTAGCCCGCTCTGGAAATCTTACACTTGTTATAAAAATGCTAGTGATTAAAAGTGGTTTAGACCACTGCCTGAAAGCAATATTTTGAGCTTCGTGAAACATACATTAACATTAAAATTTACTGAGAGCATCTGTAACACCCTTTTACCTTAATATAATTTTGCCTTATTTTGTAAATATAAAATGTACAATCCACTTACTAGTATGCTGAGACTGATTGTGGATTAAAATGTAAATATTTTAGATTTAGTAGCATCTGCCCTATTGAAAAATTAATATCCTAAAATGTATATTTAAAATGTTAAGTACACTACAAATAAATTATCATGTACTTAATTACTCTGCAATGGTACTTTTGGTATACTAAACTGGTATACTGGTATAGTCTGTGAAATTGTAACAAAAAATCCTTGTTACATGTTACTTATTATTATAATAACAATAAATTATGCATAATTACATGCTACTAACCCTAAGCTAAACCCTAATCCTAACTCTAACAATATAGTAAGTACATGTAGTTAAATTACTTAGTACTTAAATGTATAATTACACTGTAACAAGGACACCCTAAAATAAAGTGTAACCCACATTATTTTGTACTTAATGCACTTTAGGTCTGCAGACGTTTTGCTAAAATCCAAATAAAGACATACTGAAATATATTTGATTCTGCCCTAGTGAAACTACTGCAAGCATACTTTATACACTTTAAAACCTTGCATTTAAAAACTGATATTATTAGATCATTCAATCCTCATAGTAGTGATATTATAACACTTTTAGGCTTAATGTTAAGAAATGTCCATTGTGCACAAGAAGAACTCTTGAAGAAGCTTAATTATAATTTTCATATCAGCCTCAAACGATGTCAGTAAATATTTAAACAGATCTGAACTATACTTAGCATGAAATTAATTTATTTTCATAATATTCCTTTTAACCCACTAAATAAAGCTCTGTTGGAGAGGATTCAAGAAACGTTGAAGATGTTTTAGTTTCCACTGACTTCCATAGTGGGGAAAAAATACTGTGGAAGTCAATGGTGACCCAAAAACAGCCTACTTACAAACTTTCTTCAAAATGTCTTCAGCAGAACAAAGAAACTCATGTACTACTCGAGAGCAAGTAAATTACAGAATTTCATTTTTGGGTGAACCATTTCTTTAATGCACGTTGGTGAACGTTATGGATGACTAACCTGTTTGCTGGAGGACATTGAGCTCAGCGTACTGAGGCTGTTGCCGTCTGTCACCACCATGGCAGGGGGAAACCGAGACGAGTGAGAATACTGGGGCGGCTCCTGCTTGTGTGGGTACACTGTGAAGATAACAAACAGAGGGTCAATCGAAAGTCTTGAAAATGATTTTATCTTGACCACATAAGTAGATGGTGGACTGACTGTGTGAGTGTGAGACAGAGGCCATGAAGGGCTGCTGGCTCATGTGGCCAGATGACTGTTGCATGAGCTGCTGGTGTGAGACGTTCAGCTGCTGCGAGAACTGCACCGGCTGCAATGCTGCCAGACTGCCTGCGACGCTGTTGATGACAGGAACCGTCTGAGCCTGCGACGTGTTCAAACCTGGATGCAAGAACAATGATGTGTCACATGAGGAATGCATGAAGAATCGGAGACGGAAAGCAAGGTGGTTGGACAACTCACTTTGCGCGATGGCCATGACTCCAGAAAGGGGCATTATGAGGTTGGGGGCCTGTTGATGCATGTGGTGAGATGCATGGATGTTGGTCAGGGTGCTGACTGGAGGAAGACCTCCACCTGATACTGAGATCTGTGAAGAAAATGCACCAGTAGAATGACTCGAATGCTTCTGTCACAACTGTTTCAACTGTACTCTTATCTTAAGAAGGTATCGGAGCCCTGACGGAGACGCAGAGCTTTATTTGAATAAGCCGAGTTGAGGGGAGGCCATGCTCAGACAACCGTCTGACTGCTCAGATAAGCTGCTGTCATACTCCCTTCCTCCTACGCTGACTTCCGCATCCCGTTGACAGAAACGCACCCTAAACCATGATGAATTTGACCTGTGGTTAAACCCAGCCTTGCCAGAAAAATTAATGCATAGAAAATGGTCTTGAAACAAAAAGCTACATGAGCATCTCGCCCAACTCAAACATTAGTATTCAGATAAGCAACTCAACTGAGCGCCGGTGTCACTCAACCGACAGAGAACAAGCACAACTCCACCCTTCCCCTCCTCTGCGGGGCATTTAATCAATACAAACAGAATGTTTCTTTGTCAGGTTTGTTGGCACAGCCATGGCCGTGCCCCTTTCTCACTACCACCAGCTAACATTTGCTATGATTGGCCTGCAGTGCACTGTGGGCCAAGGCCTACTGTCTGCTTCTGGGTTTAGCACAATGCAGTGCTTGTAAGCACACTTTGGGTGTAGGTAATATTTGTGTCAAGAGCAGATGTGGTGTTATCTTATCAGAAGCACTCACCATCTTGGCGTCAGGTGACAGGAGGCTGTGGCTGGGGTCCAGGCCCCCAGGAGAGACCTGCTGTAACACTGACTGGCTGGTTGACATGGCATTGGTGCTATGGTGGTTGATCGTTGTGGAGGAACTGACTTCACCAGGACCTTGCTGGCTGTACCGGACACCTGTTGAGGGAAAAAGCAATAAAGAAAATGGTCAGAATTATTTTCCTGACCCGTCTCCCGTCTGTATCTGTTGGTCGTAGACAAGTTAGGGACGAGCAAACAAACTGGGGCCTCTGCACCTGGTCCCTGAATGGTCAAGGACATTCAAATGTGTGCATGTGGGTTGTCTGCAGCTCTAAAAACTACGTTGAACTGACCTTCAAACCTTTATGGGAATAATATACGTCAGGGTCCAAACCTTCTCCTGGAGGGCCACTTTCCAGCTCAGAAGAAATCACACATTAAGGTCTTCTAGATTACCAGAAACCTCCAGGGAGGTGTGTTGGCCCTCCAGGAGCAGGACTGGACCCTGACGTATATTATTCCCATAAAGGTTTGAAGGTCAGTTCAACGTAGTTTTTAGTGACATGTGAAATAATGCTTTATAAAGAATTAATGCTTTAATTCTCTGTTGTATCTTCTGTTTCATTGCTTGACCATTCTGGGCCACATGAATCCAGCCTATTGAATGGATATTAACAGGGTAAACATTACTCAATTAATGCTAATATTAGACACACATGATCTGTGAACTAAGATGACGGCATGGCTAAATGAAATTCTGTAATGAAAAAAAAAAATATTTGTGTATATACTCTTTTCCCTGAGTGATGCAGCAAACAAAAAGCCAAATGACTAGCAAAACAGGAAAAAATAATAGAAATGTCTTATAACAGATCAATTTATCTCTCTGTCATCTTTCATTGTGCAGGAGAACTCTGCAGATGCAACTTTGTCCCCCTTTGCACACTTGTGGTATTGCCAGCTCTCAACAGTATCTTGTAAACACCAGCACAGCACAATAAAGCACTCCATTGGGCCTACAACCTGCTCAGCACACAATGGGCCAGCAACCATAAACAGTCTTTACTTTACTACCGCGCACCCACTAAAAGTGTCAGGGAGAGAGAAGGCTATTGTCTGACTCCGTCATGCATTCACTCGGACTACAGGGATCTCCTCTCACGCGCAGTCATTTAGGTCTGTGCTGTCTGGTCCACGCTGAGCAGCAGGAGGGCTCTGTTTCTCAGGGAACCAGGAACCAAAATACAACCTCTGAGAATGCAACATAAAAGTTACATGGAATGGTATCATAAACTACGTCTTAATTACGCTATTCAGAAAAGCAACCAATGCTGATTGCAATATAGACAATGTACAAGGTCATCAGCTGATGCGATATTCTCAAAATAGCTAAATATTGACTGATCAGTCACCCAGGGTTGTGCTTCCTAAAGGTATTGTTTACAAACTATGGTTGCAAGTTCAAATTAATGACAGAACAGTTGTTGCTTGTTTTTGGCAAACGCACTCCTGAACAATGCTTTGGTCTGTCACTTCTTATGAATCTGTTTCCTTTTGGTTAACAATGCGCTTTGTAATCTCCCTTTGGTATAGCTAAATGGAGACGTAAATGCAAAAATTGCTGCCTTGGTTAACCTTGGTTAAAGGGCAGAGGGCGGTGGGAAATCCTAAAGGGGAGTGGTAGCAGTAGACTTGAGCAGGTCTTAAAAGGTTCAGCTCTCCCTGGGACACATGTAATATCAAAGCCTTGCTCTTCATCCCCAGGCAGTGCTCATTATAGCATTGCCGCATATGAGAGGCCTCCTGGGTCTTAGCAGGACGTACGTGGCCTTTCAGCCTTTCCTTGTCCCCCAACAGACCAAGCAAAGACAGTTGAACTCTTCTGTCCTCTACTTGTCCTTTGCTATTACATTCAGGGGAGGGGCCATATTACTTAAGGGCCAAACTTTTTGGCTTCCTTGCTCGCGGGGTGAGTCTCAAATAAAAGATTATTTAGTTTCAAAGATTAATAGCTATAGTTTTAGTGCTGATGACAACTGCTCCAACACATTTTACCTAGATAGGATCAAAGATCATTTTGGAAGCGGTTTGCTTTCCCAGCGGCACCACAACACAAACACGGGGAAGATCACAGCCGGCCCCCAAAAGCACATATCGGTTGACCTTTCAGCAGCGGTGAAATGGCCTGTCTGTTATCAACAGGCCAAACCAGAATCAATAAAAAAGTAGTCTCTCTCTGATCTGACCTAGTAACGACCTTTTTAACAAAACCTGTGTTGCGTAGGTCCCAAGAGGGGGGCTGAGACCGGGAATCACCCGGTACCCTCCATACCTTTAGCAGAAGGGGCTCATCAGTCCTGTCTGGCCCAAAAAGAGCCAATAGTCCAGCGGACAGCTCCTGCTGTTCTGCTCAGAGCCCAGCCACTGCCTCTATAAAGGTGAGAGGGGCTTGGAGTTGTCCCTCCCCCTGGCCCAGCAGAGATAAATGAACCTCGGTTACAGTCATGACAGTCTTCTAATATGGCACAGACAATAGGATTCCCTGCTGGGAGAGGGTAAAGAGATCAGGGAAGAGAGGAGTCCCTTATCAAAGGCCTGGGAGATGTAGTAGCCAAGGATTTTAATTGTCAATTAAGCATGCATAATACAGGCCGTGCCCTAGCAACGTGATGAGGAATCCTGCTGTGCCATTCTTGTCAGGCCAGCTTCTGACACCAAAAAACAGCTGATGCTGCTGGCAGGGACACCTTGTAAGTCCCTCAACCAAGAGCATGGAAGAGAGGACCGACCCCATCCCGTTCCTCCCCCTTCCTATCCAAATGAACACCCAACCTGAGGTCACTGACTGGTCAGGTGTGCAGAGGGAAACACCACACGCAAACAGACAAGCCACTCATTGCCGTACCACAGGCCCAGAAACAAGCAACACACCCACAGCAAAAGCACTCAGACTCAAACATGAAAGAGCAACAATAGGTAATAAGCTGGTTGAGTCAAAGAGTGTGCTACTTTTACTGCCCAACTCTTGCCATATCAAACTTAAGTCAATAAATCTTTCTGGGAATACAATTCGTTAGATAACAGAGGAGTGGGACCTGCAGTAAACCACAGTGACTCTACAGGTAAAACCATGCCTCGAGAGTGAGCTGAGCCGCATGACCTAAAGATGACCCTAAGTCCCGTCCAAGGGTGGCTGCTCTTTGTGTCTCACTCTTGCCTGCTGACTTCAGTAGAGCTGAGATTGCAGGTACAATGCAGATTGTTCTTGGTGTGTGTTTCAAAGCTGGGAATAACAATGCCATTTGCTCAGTTCACTCTGTCACTCTCATTGATCACTGCCGCTTTCCCTCTGATCTCATCAACTACGTCATCTCTTCTTCGACCAATGAAATGATGATGAAGACTGTCCCAATTAGCTTGCCAGACTATAGCATCAAAACTGCCAACGATTGTATTTTAAAAGCCACATTCACAGGCTTATAAGAACATATACTGTACATATGCATGAAATTACAATAAACGTGTCATTACCTTGCATCTTACTTGGTGGGGAGTTGCTGGTTTGCGGGTGATGCGGGGAACTGTGTGTAAGAAGGGAGTTCAGATTGTGTGTTGGCCCACTATAGGCATCCATAGCCAGTTTTTGTCTAAAGGCCTCTTCCTTTCTCCTGTTGGCAAACCAGTTGTAGACTCGCACCTCTGTGACCAGGTTGGAGCCAAGCCCGTGAGCTTTAGAAGGTGATACTCCTCTCTGGAGGCATTCGGCACTAAATATAGCAAAGACAAACATATTAGCATAACAAGGATGAAAGTGAGGAAATATTTTTGACATTCTAAGCAAGTCCATCTGTACCGGTTGCACTCCTCCACCAGTGCCTCCCTCTCCTCTTTGCTGGGGTTCTTCTGTCGTTCGTAAGCCTGGTAAAGGATCTGTTGGGATGCAGGCCCCCATTTGAAGCGGTTGCGTCTCAGTTTCTTGCATGCAGGTTCAACGCCAGCATCGTCCCCTGACTGTGCCATGCCCTGCCCAGGCTGACTGAACTCAGAGAAAAAAAGTAGCACCTGATCCTGGTTGGCTTTGTCGGACATGTTGCTGACAGAGCCTTGCGAGGCCTGGTTGAATTCTGAAACATAAAAGTGAGGGATTTTAGCGTTGCTTGCAAAATTTTCAGGGCGTGACATTACACCACCTGCGATAACCTTCGACCCTTGGCCATAATTTTATATGATTGTACTCTTTCTATGTCATAGAGTTTTTTATAACAACATAAATACAAAATGGGTGACAAAGGTGATGCAAGAAGAAAAATAAATTATCTATAGAAATGTAAAATTGCATCATTTCGGAATAAAATTAATGTTTTTTAGTTTTATTCTTTTAGAAAAGGTTGCTTGATGCTGTTCGGTTGCATTCAACTGAACCAGAAAATTTAACGGGCCTATTCAAACCGTAAAGCAGAATGCTGTCACATGCAGCAAGAAACACAAATATTAACTTACGCCGCAAGATCTCCCGCTGTTTCCTGACATACCAGGTGTAGAGCGCGGCGCGTTTCTGCGTTTTCATAGGCGTGCCTTTATTCAGGTGCTGCGACAGGTGCGACTGATTGAGGCCTGTCACATCCACCACCTCGCGCTGAGGGATATTGTGCTGCTGCATGTAGCCTTTGATCATGCGGGCCGCGCGCCACGGGTCCTCCCTGAAAAGAGCGGAAACATAAGACACGGCACTCTCGTTTTATGCGATCTTATTAGTCTTGCTTTTATTTCCCGGTTTCGCTTATTTCACATTTATGATAGCGTTTTTGTAATCTGTTTAAGAAGCTAAGCCCTGTACGCGCGGGCAATTGTTCCCAGAGCTAATAAACAATCGTTCATCAGTGTATTCAATAGGTTGTAAATAATTCCAAAGGTTAAAGACTTCATTGCGTGCGCGCGATTCAACGTTGATTTAATTACAAAAGAACAAGTCAGAGACAAGTGAAGGACTTAACGGTAGCTCATATTGTTCGCCGAGACAATTATAAAGCCATTTCAAAACTAAATAACTGCTCGATCCTAAAAGTGCAACGTAAAGTCGTTTCAGAGAGAAGGAGAAAATATTGCACGAGTCGAAAATGTAGTTTAAATTAGTGAACGAATTTGAGGCGACTTTTAAGAGTCTCGTCTAGGCTAAAAGTAGCTTAATAAAAAGTGTATACGGTATTACGAAATTAGCTTCAAAATAATATTTTTCGATACAACGTGATGTTTTATTCATTATAGCTACTTAATAAATAAATAAATAAATATATATATATATATATATAAAATATATATATATGAAATAAATAAAGACAGAATTACTAGGAAACATCTGAGAGCGGCTATGATTAAATTTGCTGTTAATTCAACAAAAATTGTATCTATTAGCCTAACAATTATATTCCTGATAATGTTAGCCTAGCGTATATGAAGCGGTGTAATGTTTATTATTAGTTAACTTAAAAAAACAAAAACATAATAATACGATAATAATAATAAAAGCGAACAGGGCACTGTCGAAAAAAGCGGCTATAGTATTGAGGAAGGCTGCATTAAAACGAAAGCAGGCTTACCATGTTTTAGTTCAGGCTAAACGTCAGCTCCTGAAATCTGTCCGGACGGTTTGATTTGGAGACTGACAAGACATATGTCTGCGAGCGAACCCGGTTTATAACTTTCGACAATGAATAACTAGATCTCCATTCACGCTAATCATTCGTCAATGTGTGTCTTTCAGTTGATGATTTATAGGATAAAATTAATAACTCGGCTCCACGTGCTTCGGTTTTGATTTTTCGCCTTTATTTCTCGTGACGTCGACGCCGCTGCGCGCATTAGAAATATGCTGAATTCTAAAAAAAAGTGTAAAAGTATTAGTATTTGCGCAAGTCTGTTTTTTTAACAAACAATATTAAGATGTTTATTCTGATAATATGATAGCGACAGTTAAAAAAATGATCGCTAATATGTTTACGCGGCCCAAAATAAACAGCTCTCGTAAGAAATCGACGCGCGCGTTTTTATTTTCTTTCGCCCGTGCAGAGGTGGTTAATAATAAATAGGTCTTCTTTAGCTGATATATCTCTAAGCTAAAGAAATAACTCGCGTAGATAATTAGTAACCAGAACGCGAAAAGAGGAAACGCCGGCGCGTGCTTTTAAAATTGTAAACACCGGTAAGTGGATGCATCTTTTCATAATAATCATCACTTCGTTTCCGTGATTGCAGGCAAACCTCGTGCCGTTGAAACTACGACTATCTATTCAACCTGTCGCATTAATTTGCTATTTATACTAAACGTTATGGGTTTTCAAAACTTCAGTCAGCACGATTAGCCTAAATTAAAAGTAGCTAGTACACTATTTTTTTAAAAATAGAGATAGTTTGATTTTCGAAGGTAGCAATTAAACTTTGTTAATTTCTATTTAGCTTAAAGGATCTGTTTAGAGCACAGCGTGTTAGTTTTAGCTATATGAGCACGTTTTCATATTCTCGTTAAGTTTCCCTCAAGGCCTATTTAATCCCAATGGCAGAAGTAGCTGCCGGTCAAACGGGATAAACCTCACGGGCCTTAAACCGTCAGCTCCTCGCTTTTTTTTTTCGTTTGATCATAAAGGGGCAGACACTTACGCCAGCATCCGCTCGATTTCTGCCCTCTGCTCCGCCGCTTCCTCTGTGTTTTGAGACTGCAGCTCTTTCAGTATCGGCGGCGTATCGTAATCGTCCCCGTCCTCTGAGCCCTCATCCCCCGATAACTTCCCTTTCCCGTGTCCGTTGGTCAGCGTGTGAAACACCGGCTTTGTATCCGCGTCGGAGAGCTTGGAGCCGGAGGGGGACATCCGCAGACCGTCCAGTTTAACTCCAAACGCGCTCGGGCTCGGGTCCAGGTCCTCCAGCGCCTGCAGGAGCACGTCTTTGGTGACCCCGGAGTCCAGCAAGGCGCTCAGGAGCTCCTGTTGCAGGGACGTCAGCTTAGAGACCATTTTCGCGAACATCTAAATGTCCGGCGCGCAGGGAGGTACAAGAGAGGGAAATGCTGCGTGAGAAAGTTCCCCTCCTCACGCCTCCTGTGAGCTCCTCCGAAGACACCTGCTCCGAGAAGTTAGGCCACTTCCCTGTCGGACTGGACGATATAACTTGCCATGATGCTTCCAGAGGGCAGGCGATATAAAATATGGTAATGAGTGGGAGGCTGCTGAGGGCCTTTATGCAAATAAGCTGTCCTGGGCCATATTGACTGTTTACACACTGCCTGTTATCAGCTCAACTCTCAAGAACTTTGGACTTTGTCGACTTTGGTTAGTGCACGCTATAATAATAATAATAATAATAATAATAATAATAATAAAGTTTAGACCTATACGAATATTTATGAAATGTAGCTGTAGGCAAGCATAAATTCCACTGGGAATAATCTAATCATGTTTTATATATGCTTAATAACATTTAAACAAAATGCAACTTGAATAAATTATTAAATTGCTAATTTATATCTGTTCTTAATCAGTCTGTGTTTTTCTTAACATATAGGGATCGTGACAAAGTATAGAGCCTAACCAAAAATCTAACCAAATTTCTTTACATTTATTTCAAGATGCAATTTTTTCGCCTGCAAATACGATAAAACTTTATTTCTATCTGTTGCCTGCTGACATGAATTGAAATAAAACTAGTTTTTTTTTTTGTTTGTTTGCATGCTTTTATTAATCAGAGCACTTTTCAAACAATAGACGCACATTGCAATTACAGTTTTTGTTTGTTTTGATTTTGTTATTCGTGCTTTTGCGTGTTTATTCGTTTACTTAATTAAACCTAAGCAAAACGTATTTGAGCCACATGGAGACCGGAGAAGTAATTATCGAAGATCAGCTAACAAATCGTTTCAAACAGCTAAACTATTCATCCAACAACAAAAAAAAAAGAAGAAGAAGAAGCTTGAGTGTTGCAGTTAGCAAACAATATCTAGACCATATTAACAAAATGCTAAAATGCCTTAGTCTTAGTTGGTTTTTGGTCAGCTCAAGTACATCACACACCCATTGAAACCTACGGAGATATGATCAACTTAAGCTTACGATGCTTACGGGAAAGGCAACTCTGCTCAGTTAACCGGATATAAAAGTGTTTAGGATACGTTTCTCCCGTTACATCTTAAAATGGTGATTTTTCATGATGCATCTCTAACCATTTGCGCTATGAAACATTCAGATGACTAGCACAAAACTGCAAGTCATGCATGCACCGGCAGGGACAGTGTGAATGTGTGTGTGCTGCAGGCTTGTGGAGCAGTTGGAAGGGCACTAACGGTGCATGCAAATACTCATTTACAGCCTGTCTGCTGCCAGGTGCCCGAGACTCACAGTAACTGACGCCCGCTGGTTAGTAATCCCCAAAGTCTGTGGAAGGAGTAGTGGAGAAAGTTCTTACGAAGAGGCTGATACTTGAATATAGACTGGATGTTTGTTAATGAAAAGGCAGATCATTTTCTTTTGCATTAAAGTTATAGGCCGTGTGTTGGTGCTTCCCTGATTTGTATTTTATTTTATCCTCTTAAGACCTGAGAAAAAAAAGCTTTAGGGACAAAAATGGTTTTACGTTGTTTAGAGCAATGCGTGCATTTATTTTAAATTATATTTCATCCATAAGTTGTATGTAAAAACAATGAAAAGACACGGATGAACATGCATAGGAAAGCAATTTTTTCACCAATACATTTTTGGTTTTTTTTTGTTTACCAAACTTTGTATTAATATGTTTCTCAACTATGTTATAACCGAATTATTCGATATGCCATGTGCGAAATGTGTGTAAAATGATCATAAACAGGTCTCTCGTTAAATACAATGTATCTATAAACAAATTAATTTGCATATTAATGTGTTTTTGGGCCAACATTTCATGAAAAAAGTAATAATGGGAGTAATAACTGACATATTTTTTAGTATAATATATAATATGTATAATGGGAGTAATAATGAGAGTGTAATAATGGGAGTAATAATTTCATAAAAAATATATAATATTTCACAGAATACTGAAATTAAATATCTTTCCCTAATCATTTGTCGTGTCTCCCAAAATGCATCAGTCCTGGTATCCTCATATGATCAACATCCTGTTTAGTAACAGAAAGTCATTTTCCTGAGAGGTCGATTTATGACACGCAGGTTAAAAATTCGACAGATTTAAATGACAATTACGAAGTATTTTCATATCACATATTAAATGAATTTCAGACATTTTTGAAGACCGTGGAGAGGGAGTGGTCACGCCGAAACATCCAATCATTTGGTATCTCTGAAAAGCCCTGACGCTCTGTACAGGACGTCCTTAAAACCGTGACATGTATAGTCTCTGAGAAACTCACTGAAATATAAAGTCCTCATATGAGGATGCAGGGTCTTAATATGGTTATACCTTCAAAATAAAGCTTCTATATTGGTATTAATGGTTCCAAGATGAAAGTTAACATCTATGGAACCTCATTACGCAAAAGGTTCTTCAAGTGCGACTTTTTTATCGTTTTAAAATGTTCTTCACACGGCGAACCTGTTCTTATGCCAATTGTTCGCTGCATTCTTTTTCACGACAGTTTAAGACGAAACTGTTGGGTTAGATGAAAATGTGATTTCTGATCTGCCTTTTCAAAAGCAAGTCGAATCCGGTTTAAGTCAGTTATTGGTGAGTGTGAATGGAATGAAGCAAGAGGTTTTAGGTTAACTTTGAGCATTGCAGGTTGACCCAAACTGTGCTTGGCAGCCATTTGGATGTGTGACCCTCCTCCGCCCTCAGCCTCCCTCCATCACAGTCTGGGGCACAGAGCGGAACGCTTGGAAACTTTTTGGGCGAAAAGGGCAGAGAAGGTATGGTGTGTGTGTGAGATTCAGCAGCCGCTGATCATGTCTCGTTCCACACAGTAACCCGGACCTTACCCCCAGCGTGCACCCTCCGACCGTTCCACTCTACTGAAGAGCTTGTTTTTCTTTTGAAGCAACTAACCTGTTGTCTCATTCTGGTTATTTGGTTAAGTATGTATTTAAAAGGATCAAATCTGGCAGTAATATCAAATACATCTTTTAAGAAAATATAGAGTTCAATAAAAATATAAATATTGTGCAGTATCATATATCTTTTCTATTTAATATATTTAATATTTAATATATTTTAAAATGCAAAGCTGAATTTTCAGCATCATTGCTCATGTTTTCATTGTCACACGATCCTTCAGAAATAGTTCTAATATGCTGATTTGGTGCTAAAAAATATTTTTATTGTTATTAACGCATTTAATTCTAATGATGAATAGAAAATTTAAAAGAACAGCATTTATTTGAAATAAAAACCTATTGCCACTTTTTATTTTATTGCTTATTTTATATTGTATTTGTCCTTGCTAAATAAAAACAATGAGTTTTATAAACGAAAAAAGTAGAAGTAGCAAAAGAAAAACAACTGCTCCCAACACTGAATTTTTCATTATATCTTTCAATATATCTTCATATTCTTAATGAATATATGCTTTTAAAATGGCTTATATGCACTTGAAGAACAAAACGTATATTTAACCAAAAATCTAAAATATTTAATTCAGTGTAAAACACTTCAGCGAGCTATTGTTGAGCGAGGCTAATATTCTGATACGAGACTCATCAGCTGATATAATACCTGGAAGCAGCCGATGGAGGAGCTGTTACTGTGAAAAGTTCAGCGAAGCGTGAGCGCTGCTGATTAAGAGCCCAGAAGATCTGATTGGATCAGAGTTTCCACCGAATGCAAATGAAGCTTTGATCTGTCCGAGAGGAAAGTTGCCAGCCCTCGCTTGCGCCCCGATCAGTTTTGCATTTGACGTTTCTCCTGAAAACGCAGAAACAAAAATACAACTAATAATCTGCGGCAGACAATTAGGCTACGAAAGCAATGTCAGAGAGGACTTTTGGGAAATCTCGATCTTTCTCGCGTGAGACTAAATGCGAAATAGATGTGAAAGCGGACTAAAATGCCTTAAGCCTAACACACAGCAGTTCAGATAAGGGGGTTCTCCTCCCTCTCCACAAACACAGCCTGTGATTGGCCGTATTGATGTCCAGCGAGGCTCTCTCGGTCTCGGGCCTTGACCGACTGACAGACGCGCTGTTGGCTCAGTCAACACACACTAGAGAGTAAGTGCGTGCACTTTTCTTGAATGGTGCCCGGGACACGAAAGCCTCTTTGTTGTGTTTATTCTTACAAGCGCTAGACGTGTGTGTGTGGAGTGACTCAAATGCCTTTATTGGTTGAGACCTGTCCCGGTCGCGCTGGCTTTGAGCTCGCTCGGTGACTTGAAAATATACGTATTCAAATACTGATTCGCCGGAGTGACTCGTGACCGCGAGTCTGATTCTTTCTCGTGGGCGAAAGCGACAGGTGTTAGGAATCAGATCCTTTCGAGCAGATGAAAGCGTACGCATCTCTGAGACAATAAGAAGAATTGCTCTGAAGATAAGTGAGTGAGGTTGGGTTGGGAGGCGTCTGCATGGGGAAACCCGGTCTCAGTTCGGGGTCAGGATGGCCTCTTTAGCTCCTCATCAGGGCTTCATGACCCCGTGCGCACACCTCCCTTTCCTTTTTAGCCTGTCCCACTGCAATTCTGAATCATTACATCAGCTTTAGAGCAGCGCTCGCAAGGTTTTACTTGTAATTCCCTGCGGTTTGTGCTATTAAACACGCTCTACTCCTACTCTTGATTGTTACGCGGCACCGTGAGGCCATCTCTGTATCTTTAGATGCGGCGAAAGCTTTCGAGAGCGGAGCTACCTGTTTAAGGTATAGGTGGTGAATTTCTAGAAAGGCTCCAAACTATCTACCATTCCCCTACGTCTTGTGTTATGGCTAATGGTTTACGATCAGTTTGCCACTTGCTAGGGGCACCAGACAGGGCTGTCTCTCTATTAGACAGAATAAAGATATAAAGGGTGTATCAATCAGGCTGGTTTCAGCATCACCTGAATTATCTATACAAGCCACTATTTGATTCATTTAGATTTATCTCAGGGTACAATATTCACTTTCATTAAATCGGAAGCACTACCTTTCGGTCATTTTAATACTGAATATTTAAGTGACTTCCCCTTTAAATGGGCAAAATCTGGGTTTGCTTATCTTGGGATTAATGTGTAACTGATTGGAATAAATTATGGAAACTACATTTTTTCCCCGTTTGCTCGTCCTTTTAAATATGAAGAGACAGTGAGGAAAAAATCCATACTTTATTGTTCTATTAAAGTTTGGTGACAGAGCTACAAATTTTTTTGGGAAAGGGGAAACTATAAAAAAAAAAATACTCATCATAGTTCACTCATCAACACAACTAAAGATGCTTATTTTATTTCTAGATTTTATTTTTTTTTACACAAATGTCTCTGGACTCTCGAACACAGTGGCTGGTAAATGATGGTTCTAATCTAATCGTGGTTATAAACGATTCGATAAATTGCTACTTGTGGCAAGAACATGTATCCTTTATAGGTGGATAAAACCCTTCCCCCCTCTGTGACACAATGGTAGAGAGGGGGTTTAATAGTTTTGCCTCATGAAAGGCTGGCAGCCGGACTCTGGATCATATACAGAGGTCCAGAATGCATGGTCGTCTTTTATAGATCACTTGCCTCCAGATCTGAAAAAAAAAGGTTTTGTGTGTCACTTAGGGTTTTTTGGGTTGTCAGATTCTCTCTTTTTAGAGCTGGGCTCAAATATTAAATAAAGAAGAGTCTGGGTGTTTTAAATGAGATGTTTTCATTATTTCATCTCTCATGCTACTAGAGCTAATATCTAGTATACGTCTAAGGAAATATACTCTGGATTTTTTTTGTGACCTCCTAAATTGTGGCTCGCTAGTCACCAGTATCAACACGTTTTTATTTATGTTTTTAATTTGATTATTAATTTCTCCTCTATTTATTCTGGGTTATTGTTTATTTGTATTGTATATTCATTATGCTAATAATAAACACAAACGGCTACAAAACATTCCTCGATTTTTATAATGTCATGGTTTCATCTGCAAGCATGTCTCCTCATATATTTATATGACTGGTATCAGTTTTTAACCCTGAAGAGACGGACTTACTGTTGTTACGTTTGAGGTCCTAGATGTCCAATTATGTAAATGATATTATATTTTTCCAAATTAACCTCTTATTTGACCTTCAAATTGAAATGTAATTATGTCATTTGTCCAGTAGGCAGACATTTTCTAAATTTGAACTATTATTATTATAAAGTCATTATATTTCTGCTGTCTTTTAAAGCCAAATTGTAGAAAAATATGATAACCCTTAACAAGCTCTCATTAATAAACTTAACTTATCGTATTAACTTACAATAAGCTGTACATTTGTTACAGTATATATGTATATATATATATATATATTATTAATGTACTTGTAAATGTTTAAATAAATATTAAAATGAATAAATTCTTTAGAAATGTTTTTCATTTTTAGTTCATGTCATTTATGTCATTTAGTTCATGTATATATATTAAGTGTTACTTTCACAGACCACTTTCTTTACCGTAAACTTAGTTATATTTTATATTTTAAGTAAAAAATATATATATTTCTGATGGCAAATGTATGCATTTTTATGAATCTATAATGCTTCTTCTTTTTTTGGATTTTTCTTTTGCTTTTTGGGAGCCGAGAAAAAAAAAGGATTTGTTGCAGTTTAAATTTTTCTCTCTAAATGTTTACCCAACTCTTCGGAAAAATCCCTGGAAATGTGAAAAGGCTGCATTATTATTAAAGTCTTTTACCCAGCCCCAGACGTCTATGGGGTCAAACGCCCTCAAGAGACCCGGCACTTTGCAGCGGATAGTTCAAGCTGTCTGGAAACTAATCGGCACAGCCGCAGCTCAGCAGTTTCGGCGGCGGAGAGAGTCCTGTCCACCTGACCAGAGCCGGCCGATTCATCAGACAGCTGGCGCTCAGGTTAATAGCTCGCGAATATTCAAACTGAATGACTCCGAGAAAACAAATGACCCAAAAACACACATGCAGACACACTGAGGCATGAAAGCGGGGAAAAAAGACGCCAACCAAATCCCATTTCGTCCTCCAGCCTAGAGGTGCACATCAACGATAGCGAAAGGTCACGCGAGACAAATGTGTTAGCTCGGCTTTTGTTTGCTGTGAGCGGTTGGAGGACATTCGCTTTCCAGATTGTGACTTTATCCACTTCCAGCTTCGGCAGCGGCCTTTGGAATGAGGATGGTAGCATAAATCAGGTCTGTGTGTCATAAATGAAACTCAAACTGAAAGAAAAGGAGATGTGTTTAGTCTGCCAACACCCTGCCACTCCTAAACATTCCAGCCGTGAGGCCAAGGTGTGTGTGTGTGTGTGTGTGATGTAGTCATTAGTGTTCCAGTGTAATGCGTTTGATTTTGATTTGCATGTTTAGCTCGCTGTTTCCAAACTTTCAGTAGTCTGCTGGAGTTTGAGTGTTTTTTTACACACTGACTGTTTCGTGGCGCAGTCTGTTAAAGTTTCACTCACTAGTGCCACCCAGAGGTCAGAAAGAAAAACTATCAGTTGACAGATAATAGGCATATAATGTAAATGGGGGGAAGTGGTTATTGCATGTATATGATGTTATAATTCTTTACATTTATTTTTCGTTTAACTAAAGAATAAAACTATTTCTTGGGGGGACAATTATATTTTGAAGTTTGCATCCAAGTATTATTTTAGGATTATTTTATAGCATTTATTATTATTTTGAAATGGCATTAGTTTTACGTTTTCAGTATGCTGTTTTCTTTTAGTTCATATTTTATTAATTTTGTTTTGTTTCAGCTTAAAAATTTAATTTCAGCAACAATTTTCACTCAGACATTGCTAGTGATAACACATTCAAATTAATGTGAAAATTTTAAGTAAGACCGAAACAGAATTTATTTATTTATTCAACCGATCATACTCCAATGATCTTTATTTACAACTTAAAAAAAAAAATAAAAATTAGTAGTGTAGTTGCCATGAAAGCATTTTAAATGAAGTTCATGTTTATTTTTTTTCTCCATCTAATATTTATATTGTATTTTATGTTAGATAAAATAAACTAAAAATGGTGTAGAAACTATTTTCATTCTTGAATTTCAAAAATAATCAACAAGAATGATTTTGTTTGTTTGGTGCTTTGTAAAATATACTTTCATTTATCTCCAATTGCAACTCGGAAACATCATTTTTGGTCAGCAATAACAACTCTGGCATTTAGCAATTTATACAAAGATGCATTAAAATGCAGTTCATAAATACATTGACTTAAATGTGCCTCTTCTATGATCAGAAGGGTTTTTTTCTGAATTAAAATAAATTTTGATATTTTAGGGGTGGAGACTTGAAGTCACAAATCTTGGGGTGATATTATAACGAAGACAGAAGCCTGCATGATTTAAGGCCTCACTCTGCCTAACTGTGGGACAAGTTATTGGATTCACCTTAAATCCTGAATTCAGGCCTATTTTCTCCTACGACCGGATCTCCAGATCTTTTCAGAGACGTACTGAAATCAGGTGGATGTCTCCACCTCCCAGCAGCCACCCAGCATACACACGCAATTAAACATTCAAAGGCAATTACCTGCATGGGTTCCTCTGTGATTATGGCTCGGTTTGGAGCTGCTTCATTAATGCGGCGGCACGCAGGGCGGCCATGAGAAGCGAAACGCTCTTACCAAAAACCTGCAAAGCAAACACAGGCTTTTCACAGAAATACGCTTCAGGGCCTTTCAATTAGGCTCATTTGAGAGACGCTAATTAAAAACAATCTGATTTATTACTTCATTACTGCAAGTGTTTATGTAATCTGCGTAGACAAGCCCCAAAAGTGACGAAAAGGTAACGTTCGGATATTGGCCAAAACTGCTTAATCCATTTATTTATGTCAGTTTATTCAATTTAAATGCGATGTGAGCGGTCTGAAGGCTGACGGGTAAATATCACCCTTAAAGTAAATATTGAAGAAAAGTTCAGAACGATGCTTTTACAGCCTCCTCCAGCGAAGGACACTGAACCGTCAACTGTACGGCCTTCTGTCGTTTACAGGCAGTAATGTCATAGCCTACTTTTATGACGATGTAAAAGGCATGCAACTTTTATATCTTTTCACCTTCAAGATCTGCTCAAGGACACCCAGCGTTTTTACACCACCACTTAGCACCTCCCTAACTTTATTTAACGGTATGGTTTTCCAAAGAAAGAGCCGCAGTTTGTATCCCTCTATGACTCTAAATTGAATATTTGGCATCTACAGGCTTTTCCAACAGTTATCTCATTTATGCAGTTTGTCACGATATAAACCTTGGGTCTTGTGGTTTGTTCTCATTGCACCTAATAACTGCGCAGCTAAACCGAAACGCCAGAAGTGTCAAGATTTTTCTTTTCTGTCAGCAAATTGTCATCCTGTTCTGACGGCAGCAGTAGCGCGTTATCTATTTCCTCTTTATTTAATTTTTTCCAGCTGTTAATGAATAACATATAAGGTAAGGAATCAGCACATTTCCCTCTAGCTCAGACACCAATCAATGTTGTTGTGGCCTGTGTAAGACAGATCTAAATGGACGTATTGTTTTATGCGCTTCACTGTAAACTGTCCACAGCAGTATCCGGCCATTTCTGAAACACAGTACATGGTAACTAATGAGGAAGGATAAGGTACTAGTTAACAGTAGTACATCTTTTTGAACACAGCTTTCGCTAAACATTATTGTTTTTAATATTTAGAAATTAACCTAACTGAAATTTATTTTAATCTAAATTCATTTACATTTATTTTAATTTAATTTAAATTAATTTAATTTAATTTAATGTTTAATACATTTAATAATTCATTTACTTTAATTTTATATTAAATAATTAATAATTTATTTAATATTTTACTAACACAATAAAAACATTAAACAAATAATAATTAATACAAATAAAAGTAATACATTAAAATGAATTCATGACAGAACAAACTAATCACAGTTATTTTGTTCAGCTGAAAGTCATTTTACAGTACACTTAATAAGAGATAAGCAGAAAAAGATAAACACACAGACAATACTTTGATTACATATATATTCTAAAAACAGTAATGTCTGTATACTTATACATTTGCCTTTAAATATCAGAAATAGAAAGCCCCGTTTTGAAACAAGCAGATTATGTGCTGATAATCAATCATAGTAGTTTGTCCTCACTATGGAAGTCAATGGGGACTGTTTGGTTATTCAAAAACATTTATTTTGTTATCATTTTTTTAACTTACATAGGTTTTGAACAACATGAAGGTGAGTGAATGAGTACATTTTCATTTTGAAGTGAACTATTCTTTTAAGGATAGGTGTTATATAGCACTTAAAAGTGTTTCTCTATGATCGTGAGCCAATGAAACACTTTTAGTGCTATTTAGTGTGCAAAATGAATATGGAAAGCGGATCATAAAGTTTTGAAGAATTCTGTAAAAAGCACAAGCTGAGACTGAGAGACTTGTACTTGACAAGTTACCATAACGGAGATTAATAAATGAAATTTACTGAATCGAACAACACACTTGAATTTTGAGACAAATCTATGTATTTTGAGGGGCTATGGAATCACCTACAAAAACAGTGCATCATGATTAATCACATCCAAAATAAAAGCTTTTGTTTATCAAATATATGTGTACTGTGTATATTTATTATGTATACACAAGTACACACACATGCTTATATTAAATATATTTATATTAGTGCTGTCAAATTAATTGCATTGTATATATAATTTATATATAGAGCACACACAAATATATTGTCTAAACAAAAACTTTTATTTTGGATGCAATTAATGGTTTGACATCACTAAAAAGCACATCTGATCTCAGACAACACAAGCAGGTTTCATTACTGTAGTCAGGATGGTAAGTGTATCTGTTTGACATGTTCTTTCAATGCCCCCCTAAGATCTCAGTCTTGTGCAAATACCTGGCAAAATGCCACCTAATGTTAAACCCAAAGTTATCCATTATTTCATGAGTAAAGAGAAACACTTCACACTCAATCAACCATGGCGTCTGTCCTGACATCCCGAAACACCTTCGCTCCCTTCGCCATCATCTCACATGGATTCATTTACCACTTTACCCCTAATGTCCTGCCCCGTAAAAACCAAAAAAAGTGCTTAAAACAGATGGGTGTTTTCGCGGCAGCGCCTAAAGTGAGAAAGAATCGATCGGACCTTATCAAAGTGAGAATATTTGGACAGTCTTGTTGTGCTCGATGTCGTCTCTAAGGTGCTGGTGGGCCCAGACCGGCCCCCCCCCTTTTCAGAGTGGACTCTGCTTTTTGTCCCTTTGCCTCTCCGTCTCCACGGTCCTGTGCTCCTCCGCTAATTAATTCATCTGCACATCTCCTTTCCTCAGCCAGCACATTAACCCTGACCACTGGAGCCATCCTCATGGAAAAACGGTCCCTCTCCAAGCATGGAGAGGCGCATCGGATTGACCTTTCCACCTCGGCCCCCCTCTCGACCCCTGGCTCTGAGTCTCAGCCCATCTGCATTTCAACACAGTACCAGCGCATACACTCAACCTCCCGCTCCTCACTCACTCACTGACTCCCGCCGGCCACGACACATTGTCAACCAGCCCACGGGGGGCTCAAAAACGGCCCTCCTGGGTGCCCCGACCGCATGCCATCAAACCGTTCACTACATTTAGGAATGAAGATGCTTGGATGATTGCCGTGTTTACGAATGAGGGAATGAAACTGAGAGCCACTGACTCGTTCACCTCCCAGACTGATTTTGCGCTGCGTCCCAAACCCCCTGCTGAGAGACATTTAGTGGTTTGATAACAGATGATTCATCAGCAAATTATTCTAACGAGCCCAATCTTTCAGTAAATCATAGACATACAACACAATCAATGCAATTGCCGAATGAACGATTCTTCTGATTCTACGGATCTTTTAGGGAATCAAAGACGAAGCACAATGGGCGCCGATTGCCAGATGAGCGCAAGTGCAGTCTTTTAATGATTCATATACGGTTCGATCCATGAAAAACAATTAGCATTTCTGAAATGTCCACACAATGAAGACACCACAAAATGACAAGAAATTGTTTTGTGTCAATGTAATCAATGTAATTATTTTTCTACCGCGTGTTTTGGTATTTTCGCCAACATGTGCATTACTAGCATTAATAGTTTAATCAGAACTTGTATTCCGTTATGATATAGTCATTACATAAATAATACACAGAGGGTCGAACCTAATCAATGTCATCCCTGTTACCCGTGTCAAAACCTGTTAAAAGTAAAACTGAATGATTTCAGACTAATTAGCTCATTTCTAGCAGTCAAGTTCACAAAAGCACATATCGTACACTTTTATTTGATTATATTAAATTTAAGAAATAATTGTTTTAAAATAGCAAGATTAGCATTGCATGATGGCCACATAAAGCTTCAGAGAGAAACAATTTTTTATATTTTATAGAAAAGATTGGCAAAAACATTGCTTAATGACGAGACTATGTTTAGAAAAATTTGATTTTTATATAATTTTGCAAATTAAAAGTCCTGCTGAAGCGTAGTGATGGACAGGCCAAAAAACAATACAATATTTAAATGACTCTTTTGTGTAACATTAATTGAAAATAACACAGTATTGTTATGTTTTAAAATTGCACACTTGTTGTTATATTAAATCTATGTTTGATTTTTTCTTAGGGACACAAAAGGCAAGAATTTTGTGGAATGCACCATAAAAAGCACGTCGCATGCAGTTTTATTCCTGAATAAATGACTCTTATGAGCCTGAAAAAAAATTCTTATGAGTTTATTTTACTGAACCAAAACCATGACTGCTGTGAACTAACTTTAGTGAATCAAATACGTATAACTGGATCCTTCTGGTTGCTGAATGGTTGTTTGCATGACAATGTGCATTACAACAAAAACAAAAAATCAAGGGGACGGAGCGAGGAGGCCCTGCCGTCGATAAGCGTGGAACGCGACGCGGGTTTCTCAGGAACACTCATAAAGAGTTGCGCCGCTTTACAACCCCATTGCTCAACATCACATGCCTGGAGAGAAGGGATATTACCTGAGATAAGGTGAGCGGGATCAAGCTTGGCACCAATCTGACCTCTCCCTCTATTCCTCCTCGCACACACAAAATCAGAGAGTGGGACATTTTCAGACCTCCCAGGGCTTTCTGAAAGACATTAAAAGTCAGGCACTGATGAATAGCAGCTATGTGATACGTTCGCTAAAACAAGCTCCTTCTCTCTGAACCTCTCACCTCGGGTCTTTAACGGCGTCTTGCTGGAAAGCAGTCGAGGGCAAGACGTTTTGCCGAAATCAAAGAGGATCAGTGTGGCACCGCAAGGACTGTGTCACTTGTAGATTCTATAAATCATGTCTCGGTGATAAGCTAATTGCCTTATCCTTGACAGCAGCTCACCGAGAAAGCAATAAAGGGGCAGGATTACAAGATGTAGAACCATAAAGAGCCGGCCGGCGGTGGAGAAAGAGGGAAGGAGAATGATGAAAGACTGGGAATTGAGAGAAAGGCACAATAGGAAACTAACGTTAAGAGTAAAATGGGAGAAGAGGATCTTCAAACCTGATAAAATGCATGAGTTGAGGCATTAAGTAATGCTGTTGGGAGAGTCTAGGAGATTCAGGAAGCGACTATTCCTTCCTGGTTGAGTGTGGAATAAAGGGCAAGAGGACGACAACTTTCCATCAAGAGCGTTGCGGCCTCATAAAAGACTGTGCAGCACCTTTACCCCGTTTCCTCTAGAGTATCACTGACACTGGTGAAAAAGATCGCAATAAACTTCATTTCTTCAAAGGTCTGGCCTCTGTCGGATTTTTGATGCGTCTTACACTCATCAAGACTCTATTTATTTGATCTAAAACACAGCAAAACCAGCGATTTTTATCGCGATACATGAAAAGTCGGTCATCATTCACTCACCCTCGAGTAGATCCAGATCTGAATTTCTTCTCAAAAAAATCGTACAGATTTAGATCTACTCAACGGTGATAGATCAGCATTTCTGGGTAAACTATAGCCTTGATACTTGATATATTTTAACGTCATTTATTTCCGCGATAATAAAACTTAGACCGCTACTCTTTTTCCTGTTTATCATACATGAGTGTTATTACTTTGGAATGTGGAGGGAACATGAGATGAAAAAAATCACTCTGAATGAACTACTTCTCTCCATGTGAAACACAAAATGGGACTAAATGACTATTAGCAACACTGAAAAACGTAACATGTTGCATTATGGGTATAAGGGTATATCTCTCCTGCGTTCAGTGGTGTTTAAGGGTCCGGTGTGTAAATGTTCAGCCTGACTGCCTCAGACATTTCCTGCATTGCTTTGTTAAGCCCCATGGCTGCCGCTCAATTTAGAGCAAAGCTATTAGAACAAACTGCTCTTGGGGGCACAAAGGTAGATCGGGCATGACGTTACGAAGCTAATCGTCTAAATGTCCGCTGCGCAAGGACAAACTTTGAAGAACAGGGACAATTGATCCAAAACGAAAGAGAGGATCTTAAGGAGTTTGTGAATTCAAATAAAAGCTGTTCTTTGAACTTTCTGTTTCGCATGAATAATTGCATACTGTTTCCAGCTGTTTTCAACACTGATATTAATAAGAAATGTTTAGAAAAGCAAATCATATTAGAATGATTTCTGAAGAATCGCGTGAAACCGAAGACTAGAGTCATGACACCGAAAAGTCAGCTTTGAGTCACAAGAATGAATTATATTTCAAAATGGTAAAAACACTTCACAGTATAAATGTCTTTCTGATTAAATAAATGTTCTCTTTGATGTATGATATACTTTCAAAAATGTTTTTAAAAGTCTTGCGGACCCCAAGCTTTGAACAAAAAGATAAAAAAAACATGCATAAATAAATACAAAGCATGTGACGTAATTTTAACTGTTCGTTTCTCTCTTCTGCCTCAAACAGCATAATTAGCCCCTTTTAATAAAAGAAGTGAGGAAATCATTAACTTTCCTGGGGAAATCCTGTCTGCCTTATCCTTTCAGACTACAAACATCACAGGTCCTTCTTGACATCGCCATGAAAACTATGTGATCTTGATAAGGCCAAGGGGAGTTTTATCAAAAGAGACTTCTTTTGTGGTTTGCTGCACTGGATACCAGAAAGAGGGAATTTTCCGGCATGGGACAGAACTTTCACACCATCGGGTGGGAAAAATCCATAGAGGATAAAAATACATCCATCATCATATTACCATTTTGTCTGTTGCCTTTCTAAATCCTAGCGCACCCGCAAATACACCAACGTGGGACCAAAGTCCCTCCCCTTCAAAGCACTTTACCTGACTAGTAATGAACTTGCAAAACCGCCACGGTCATAAAATGAGAATGTGGACGAAAAAACAAAGAGCCACGCTCCAGCTCGTCTTATCACGTATAAAGGGCTGTAAAAGAAACAGAAAGACTCTTGCGCTTGCAGATGTGATTTGGCATTAGTCGGTTAACACCAAATCTACTCAGATAATACAACTATTGCTAAACAGCACCAAAATAACATACAGACGTTAGCCTACCATCATGAGTACTGTTACCAGATGTAACAGATGTAATATTTGAGGCTTCTATTCCATATATATATATATATATATATATATATATATATATATATATATATATATATATAAAAGAAAATTACATATGGCACATTTGATGTCGTTTTATGGCAAGTCTTGCACATTCAAAGAAAATGACTCACTTTCACTATTTTTTCAAAATAAGGTGTCTATCAAACAACACAAATTTGTCTTTTCTTTGATGTTTGCAATAAAAGAATAGAAACCTTTGCAATAAGGATGCAATCATGAAATTAAAGATAGCCATTAAGTAAGCTGTGTTGAAAAAGGCAACAACATACTCTTTTATATATACTTTGTTCTGGTAAACAAAAACTTTAGCTTTAAGACGCCGTTTATCTTACGTTTTAAACCAGGTTCTACTAGGTATAACGTGGTCTTCAAAAACTGTTTTCATGAAACCAAACTTGAGAGCCACGGACGCGTTTAAGACTTAAGAAGTCACTGGCAGGTTCGTAAACGTTAAACCCCCTGCTAAGTTTTTACACAAGAGCGGGGTGTTCAAACACGAACGTTCCGTCGCTCACCATTCGAAAAGAACGTTTCCGTTTCGGAGACCGCGGGCCGCGCCGAGACGTGATGAGAGGGCGCCCTCTAGCGTCGAGGAGCTGAAGCAGCAGGCAACACGCGGTTAATGGCTGCTGCTGCAGGCCCTGGCAGAGCATCAATCCAGGCCCACGTGTGAAATATACAGAAAGAACAAACAAAATCTTTCAGTCACACAGTTTAATGAATCTGACAGGCCGATTTGTCACAGGCGGTACCTGAGTGGGCATGTGCTATGTGCAAACTATACAGTCATGTGATTGTGCACGGATCAGAACTGTAAAATTAAGGCGAAAAAAAAAGACACATGCAAATTAATTCTACGCATCTGGAACAGCAGACAGGAAGACGGCAAAGACGGTTGCTGTGCGATCAAACCTTAATTACTTACATTCAGAAACCTGTTTCGCACATTACGTAGATGACTAGCTTGATGGAGTTAGTATGTCGTGATACGAGTTACAGATGGTGTTTTTGCTTTTTATTTATTTATTTTTTTTAACATGTGCACTTCAATTACATCTAGTCTGTTGTATATTCAGACAGACATTTTAAATAGTCAATATGGGTCTTCCCGAAACGCAGTACCTCTCAAGCAAATGAAAAGAAAATATAAATTTACTGCAGAGGTATTCAGACACAAACATTCTTTCTATAACAACAGAACGCTTTAAATCAAACCGTACAACCAAATGTGCTTCTATCCGTCCCCCAAATACCCCAAAAATGACATACAGCGCGTGGCATTCAATGTATTACAGCACTAAGTCACCAAAAATATATCCATTTATAGCAGACATGTGTGCTGATCAATGCTTCACCGTTTTCTGACTTACTTTATTATACATTTTTTTTTGTTCCGTTTAAGTTTTTAACAACATGTGCGCTAGGAAAAACCTGCAAGGACCATTAACAAAAACTCGGGCCTCTAATGAAAAGCAATTTAACCGCAACATGTACACAAGTAGTATGGGACATGATCCATGCAGTTGTGCACCGCCAGCATAGTCATGGTATGGTCTTGTTTAATAGTCGTAGATGACGTCAGCCACCAGTGCATCACAGTCTTCATTGGAGATACATTCGACGGTCTGGTTCGGCCCGGCCCGGACTCAGCCAGACTTGAAGAGGAGTATGGCCACCTGGCCCAAGTAGAAGTAGATGAAGTGTTTCGTCTCGTGGGTCACGTAGCTGCCGAAGTTCCGTCCCACAATGCAATGCCACGTCGGATTGTATTTCTTATCGAACTCCTGTAACGCGAGACGAGGTGGTTGAAGCATTGGGAGAAAACGCAAGAGCGACAAAAATACAAAGTTAGGAGTCTAAAATAACAGCACGGCTCACCTTTTTGATGTACGCGGCAATGTCCTTTTCGATGTTGTATTTCTCCATGGCCTGCGTAGCGCAGTCCACTGCATCCTGCTGCATGTCTTCGGACATGTCAGCGTTCTTGATCACAGCCTTCCTGTCGGTCATGGTTCCTGAAAACGTAGAAACGAAATAAGATCGGTCTCCGCTGAGAGTCAAGACAGTGGGGCCATTCATGGGCGCTTCTTCTAGGACAATGCCGGGCGAATTCCTGACAGAATGCCATCAACGGAGAGCATCTGATTTGTTAAGGCACTAGATACTTTACATGAGAACCAAGCAGGTCTTTCAGTCCAGCACTAGCATTTGAAGCTAGTCAATAAAAAGGCCGTATTTGCATACCGTTAATGCTGGACTCAGAAAACCAACTCTGTTCTCGAGTGACACTTTAGAGAGAAATACAGTATAAAAGTACTTCATTTATCCCAGTATTGGTATGGCTAGTTAACTATAGTGCAAATGCACAGAAAGCACATTTGCAGTCGTTCAATAAAGGCCATATGCGCATATAGGCTCAGAGAACCTTATTAAATGGCGGTCAGACTCATTTTTGTTGGAGTGAAATTCAGTATACTTAACTAGCAATATTCATACTGGGATATATATGGATTAAATGCATATCCAAAAGACAACATTATCCTTAAAAACTAGGGAATAAAGGCCGTATTACTGCTAGGCCCATGAAAGAGTGTCAAACTGTGCTTGAAATATATTATATGTATTTATTTATATTTATTCCCTCTCATTTAATTAATTTTTTTTTACTTCTCCAAAAGCTAAATACAGTATAAAAAGCCCTTTAGGTAACCATGAACACCAATACTGGGATACATATGGTCCAATGCATAGACAGCCCTATAATTCAGATCATTATTTGCATGATATTAAACCAAGTGTAAAAGTTTGCTCATTACAAATTAAAAAAAAAAAAAAAATATATATATATATATATATATATATATATATATATATATATATATATATATATATATATATATATATATATATATATATATATATATATATAATTTTTTTTTCAAACCAGTTAACTACAAACACCCATGTTAGGGGTCCCTGTACACCGCCACAACACACACATCAACAGCACTGCGCATTCAATAAAGGCCATGTAATTACTACTAAAGCTAGGCCCATAAAAATCAAGTCAAAACACACTGAAATTACATCGTTTTCAGAAGTAAATGCAGTACGCAGCCATTCTATTAATTATATTGACACTTATCAACACTATTGATCCTGAATCAAAAGACGACCGAGTCAAACTGGGCCAAAATTTGTGTTTTGTTTTTAATATGTAAAGCCCAACTAGTTACCCAGCAACATTAATACCGGGACTAGCACGGGCCAAGCGCACAGAGGCAAACTACTGTAGAAAACCACGAGCACATCACGCGCGGCTCACGTATGCGCTTCACACCGCGCTGATTCGGCGGTTGAACTCATTATTTGGTGGCAGTCAAGTGATTCACCGATTGAGGTCTGGCTTCGTTTATCAAGTCACTGACAGGTCGGGATGGAGGAATGCTACGTCACATCTCCTCCGTTCACAGCGTGCGCGTTTGACGCTCCGGCAAATCAATGAAACTCGGGCGCACGCGGCGTCCTCGCCGTAGCGTCGGGATTTCAAAGTCAAATACACGCTTCGCGCAAGCGACTTAAAAAAATAAATTTAAAAAAAATGATATTCGCACATCTACAGCGCAAGCATCGGGCTCCGAACGCATGCACGATCGTTCCCGTAGATCACCTGAGAAGGCAAACTGTCCGACTCACCTGTCAGCGATATTAAGCGAGAGAAATTTGCAAGTGAAAACGGTCGCCGTGCGAGCGTTCGTCGTTTCGGATGTCCCTTGGACGCTATGAGAGGAACATAAGGATCAAGTCAAACGCCGACTGGTGCGCGCGCTAAAATCCCTGGCTCTCCACAATGCCGTCCTACACAGCGCTCGCCATTGGCTGCGGACCAGCCGCTCCCTGCGCCCCTCTGCCAGCATCTTATTTCATCCCACAATGCATCTTTAACCGGAGAACGGAGGGAAATGTGCTTGTTTGGTTATGAGCCGCAGGACTGCGTGGGCCACGAAATAGCTTAAATTAGACTCGGTGGACCTTCGCAACGAAAACACTTCACAATTAGTGAAGGACACTTATTGCGAGGTTATAGGTATTAATCCGTTGTTCCCTTTCGTGGTCGGTCCCACGCAGAGTAACGCAACTACAAATGTAATGATTCTGCTAACAGTTCGACGCTTTTCTTAGGATTTAGCAGAAATGTGTGGAAAATGACAATTGTGCAATAGGTGCCCTTACGTAATTTTAAAGGCGGCATGCATGCAATCCAAAAAATATTAAAACTAAAATGGCTTTGTTTATAAATTACCAATTACGTAACAGTTCGAGTTCATTTAAATGCACTTGATTAAACACTGCATTATAGTAAATGATTTGGGTTGATTCACCACATCTGGATCAGAGGAGTCGGCGCACTGATATGTAACGTGCGTTGTTCATGTACTATAAAGATCCGACTTATTTACTCGCAATAGCCCAATTTCCCCTACTTAACAGTAGACGGTTTAGTTACTAAGCAAATTAATATAAAATTCAACTTTTGGGCCGGATTCAAACTTAAAGGGAGTTCACGTTTATAACAGCAGTACTCCTGTAGCTCTATAGCATGGTGTTAATAAAACATGCTAAACGTTTTCATTGCTTGCGTCCTAATGTGCATGCAATCCATCCTAAATTCTAGATATTACTAAATTTCAATATTATGAGTATGCATGATTGCGAGGTTAAATGCAGGTGTCCCAAATTTTGAAAACTGCACAACTTTTTGTAGAAGAGCCATTTGGATATATTTTTTTTTATGTTCCTGCAACATTGTTTGGGTCCCCATTTACTTCCATTGTATGGGCAAAAACCAATCGAAACAACCTAAATATTGTTTAAAAAGTCAAACAGGCCTGAAATGCATAAACTAACACTTCTAATCGTCCAAAAGCCGTATTTCAGTAACGTTCAACCACTCAGAAACACAAACACGGAACACTTTTGTACCAATGAAATCTTTATTTAGGCAAAAACTTTACTAAAAAGAAACTAAATGCTAGCGATGTTAAAGCATCTACCATCCATATTGGGACAGTGTAAATCTAAAAATGCCTGAGTAAACCCCCCCCTCATCCCAAATGCACTTTCAGTTTACCATACTGTTCCTGTCGATTCCATCCCCAAAAGACTGCTCCAGCATCTGCTCCACCAATGTTAAAAAAAAAAAAAAAATCTACATTTTCCAGAGTTATAATAAAAGGGCAGGTAAGCACTTTTGAATTGCAGCCTTAAAAAAAAAAAAATCCTATGATCCTGGGAGCAATTGATCCTGTTCCATGTATCCAGCATTCCCTATCCTATCTTCATTATGTACTGATCCCAGTGATCCGGCATCCACTGAGCCTCTCCTCCAATCCAAACCTTAAGATACCAGCAAAATCAAAACAAGGAGGCAAAGAGTTAGAATCAAATCCACTCAAACCCGCCTTTGATGCATGCATGCAGCATTAAGGCCAAGACAGACCGTTAAAACTAATAACCTAATACTAAGACTGAATCAAACATGAAAGCTGCAATCTGTCTTTGGACACAAAAACCCAGCTAGACGTTTGAGTACAACGCAGCTAAAGATACATCTTTTGAAAGGGATGTAAAATTGGTTCAGTTACTCCAAGTACCAACAAGTCTGTTTTTGATGCAATAGAGGTTTGTTCTAGAGGTCAAATTCACCATTTTACGCAACAGATTAGATTTAGCAATCCTTTATTACAAAGCATCAGTTCTGTGTCACGTCTAGAGGAAGACAGCATAAAACAATTGAGAAACCCACTAACCCATGAATAACTCATACATGGCATTTACAAAAATATTGGGAGCCATTACATAACCCTTCGTTTGGTCTATGAAAGAAAAAAAAGGGGATAAAAATGCGTATTTAAAAATAACCATTGCAGGGAGAAAAAACAAAAAAACATAAGATCAGTGTCTCATGAAACAAGAAAGGTGGAATTAAAACATGGGGTTTGTGTAAAGACTATAAAAACATGGCTCAAGGGCTCCGAGGGGGCATGTTTAGGAGCGAGAGCGGGAGCGGCTATGACGCGGGGAGTACTGCGGGGATCCTCGGCTGCGGCGCGGGGAGTAGCTTCGGCTACGGTTGTTGCTGCGGCTGCGACTCCTGCTGCGACTGCGGCTCCTTGATCTTGATCGTCCATAGCTCGGACTGCGGGGGCCGTCCACCCTCACACGGATGTACGCGGTTTCTCCCTGGCAGGAGACAGAACTTCCCATTGAGCAAGAGTAGCTAACATTGCAACTATACTTACCAGGCTTCCTGCTCTTTGGTTGAACACCGGTATTCAACCGGTAAGAACGGACCACACAAGATGTAGTTTGACACGGTTTAGCTTTGGTAGGGCCTGGTCACACCAAGATAGACAACCGTGTGGGTCCACACCAACAGACGATACCATCAGTTTATTCTAAACAGACTCGCCTGCCGCTTTAAATTCGAGAAGCATTACGGCAGGATAGATTCTGATTGGTAGTCAATGTTTTTCCATCAGCTGGAAAAATGTCTCCAAAAAAGGTATTTCTCTGTGCCTTTATCGTTATAGTGGTGTGGCCATTTAATACTGAGAATAATTTAACGATCGTTATCGTGCTTGGTGTGAACAGGTTATTAAATTTAAGACTTTTCAAACTAATTTGGTCATGAAAAAGTACCAGAGCGAGCAACTACAAGATGCAACCTTAGTTGTAAGTTACTACATCAGTAATTTACTTCAAACATAGAACCCTTAACACGACATTATGATTTGCTTACCTTAGGAACATTCCAATGCTAAGCATATCCAAAAACTCAGATTAAAATCTCAAACCTACCTCATGCGACCGGAATTTTGTGTTATCCAGTTTGCGAACAGCGTAGGTCATGTCTTCTTTGCGAACAAACTCCACCACCCCAGTTCCATCTCGGAAAACGTCAGCATAACATACATCACCTGCTTCGCGCATGTGATCCTTCAGATCCTGCCAGCTGCCACTCGGTGGAAGCCCTGGAATCAAACCCAGCGGTCAATACAACGTCAAACGATTCTGAAGTTAAAAGCCGCGATGCGAACATACCCGATACGATCACTCTGTACTCTGAACGTCTGGAGGGGGGTCCATATCTGCCCCTAGGAGCCCCGCCGCCTCCACCACCACCTCCTCCGCCGCCGCCACCACCGCCAAAACCTCCTCTCCCGCTCCTGGGAAACTCCACCCGAAGACGATAGCCATCATAATCATACCCATCGCGGGCATAGACGGCATCTTCTGCATCTCTGGAGGAAACAGCAGGAAAGCATGCAAATACCAATCTGGCATGAAATACCGGTCAGTGTGGCTAGAGGTCGCCCTGAGTTAAACTACAAGCAACTAATAACCAGCTAGTTAGAGGTTAGAAGTTGACTAAATGCATAAAAGGTCAGTCCTAAACAGTCATTTATAGAAAAACCTTAGTGAAAGTACAGTAGTTCAAAAAAAAAAAAAAATTTTGGTTTTAAACTTTTTTTGATGTTGGTTTTGATGTGGACTACTTTCATTTGAAATTAAGCGCAAGTAGTAATGTGTAGCTAGAAAGCTCATTTCCATATACAAGTCTAAGACTGATGCCTAACAAAGACTAAACTTAGGTTTTCGCGCTAAACAAACACGCTGGGTCGAAATCAACAACTACGCTGCAAAGCCTGCACTCATTGATTAAAACACTGCTTATAACAAACGAGGCTCTGGAAACACGGTGAGCACGGCTAAGCTAATTAACGTGTTACCACAAAAAGCTAAATTCGCTAATATACACGCCGCCGTGCATATACAGGTTGTAAAAGCACTTCGGAGATATGAGTTTTAAATTTCACAGAATTAGAGAAATGAAACCGACAACGTTGAAAAAGCATTAACGTTAGCCTTTAGGCTAAAGGCTCAACGTTCAGTTGTACCCACCTTGGGTCTTCAAACTCGACAAAGGCGAATGGAGGTCCGCCTCGTCGGTTTTTCAGATCGATGTCTCGAATGGCTCCGTACTTATAAAACACATCTTCGACATCTTTCGTGCGGATATCAGGCGGCAGATTCCCGACATAGATGCGGCAGTCGTTGTTTCCAGCAGGGCCGCGGATCACACCACCAGACATATCTGCGCCGATAAACCTTCACCTTCCTGCCGGGCGGACAAATAAACTGCACTTTTCGAGTCCGATATATAACAGCTGCTTGTTTTAACTTGTGCAACACGATAAACGACCCGCAACGCGAGTCAGAGGCAAAACAAAGAGACTTACTATTGTTTGAAGCGCCGCTTGCACGCGCACGACGAAAGCGTGTTTCCGCTCGAGAAGCGCGGGACTCGTCCTCTTCAAGCGCGCTTTACACACCGCGGATGAATCTGGGCAAACAGGCTGAGGGGGAGAGCAATGGAGTAGCTACATCCGCGACGCTACATAGTTCGGAAAGTGAGGTGTAAAACAATAAAAATATATTATATGGGTGGGTAATTAGTATAGATAAGAAGCGAACGGGTATGTCAAGCTTTTGTTATATACCGTAGCTACTACTTGTTTGGTTCTCTGGTGAAGTCAATAGTCTACTTATTATTGTTTGCACCTGCTGCTGAGGTAAACTAGATTATCGATTGACTTACATGGAGACAAAGTAAAATAAATAAATAAACCATTTGCAATTATCCACATACCTTGCCATTTTAGACACATGAATTTATATCGTTATTAAATTATATAATAGTAGCAATAGCATATATAGCATAGTATACATGCATAAGTAGCCTACTAGTATGTAGGCTATTCAAAGATTGGAGTCCAGACACGTCTTCTGTCTTTACAATTTTATTGCAGCATTTTCAGTTTGTATTCAGGTTGTCAGTAATTCAAGCCGAACATTCATAATAATCAAATACTCATAAACTTGTTAGCCATGCTGTCAATATTCATCAGAACAAATGCTTTATTAAAGCTTTAGATGATGAAAGGGTAGATCACAGAAGCATATAGATCCTTATATCTATCCTAAGAAACTCTTAATGTTGACAGTAAGTAAGAAGGATCAACATAACACAGTCAATTGTAACTTCATTCATACTCCATTACTTTCCCAATTATCTTAAATCTATAATTTTACAATGTTTCTAAGACGACAGAACCACAAAATTCCACATCCTCAAAAACGAACTTAGCAATCACTTTCGTGTGCTGTGTTACTGTATATCAACATCACATTTAGGAGTAAATAATTATGTTTTATGTGGAGGTGGCAGTGAAATCTGCTAGCTTTCAGCTAATGGATAACGTGAATCGGCTGCATTTCAATATGCATAGCTGGAAAGGTAATGAGAAAGACCAGTGGCTCCGCTGCTGTCACCACACACAGTGTACTTCCCTTGAGAGGCCAGACTGTTGATCTGAGGAGAAAAGATATAGAGAAGCAGTTAGAAAGAAGATCTTTTTAATCTGTATCTATCTGTTTATGTATAGGCTCGGTTGGCATGCCTCTGCTCGTTTGATGAATTCCTCGGTTGCGGCGGTTTCATTCTCTCTCTGTCCGCGCCAGGTCTTCAGAGCCGAGGCCTGCAGAGCTCGGCCGAATGAGAAGGTGAGAGCCCAGGGTTTCACGAGTGGACAGTTATTGATGGCATTTAGGTTTATGGAGGCCTCCTCCTCGCTTTGACCTCCTGAGAGAAAGGTCACACCTGAAAGGGCAGGAGATCTTTAATCACGCAGCGTCCAGACTCGTCACTGAATCTGAAATCAGGTTTAGGGTTTGTAATGTATCCTCACCTGTCACTGCGGGCGGGACAGTACGCCGCAGAGCAGTGACCGTCGCCATTGCAACCTCGTCTGCGCTGTATTTGGTCGGGCAGCCGTGTCCAGGGGTCACCATGTTGGGCTTGAGCAGCGTGCCTTCCAGATACACATGATGATCAAACATGGCTTTGTAGACTTCTGCAAGCACCTGAAGAAATGGCACTGAATGAGAACCTCGCTCAGAAACTAAAATCATCTTTTGCTTGCTCTCACGTTGTTCCAAAACTCGATGTTGATTTATTAATCTATGTTCACACGTTGTTTTGGACCCAACTTTCATTGTATGAACAAAACAGAAAGTCACACTGGTTTGGAATAAAATGGGGATAAATAATGACAAAATGTCTTTAAGAAGAAGAGTATGACCAACCCTCTCTGTAACGAACTGGCAACGCTTCAAATCGTGGTCTCCATCAGGTAGGATCTCGGGTTCCACTATGGGTACTATACCATGCTGCAAGTACAGTTTGGACAACAACTTTTTACCAAATCTTCATTTGTATCTCTCAATGAATATAGCCGGATGAACATTTTACCTGCTGACAAATACTAGCATAGCGAGCCAGGACTTTAGCATTTTCTTTAATGCACAGGTTTGACGGGGTGGTATCGCTGATTTTCATCACACAACGCCACTTCGCAAAGTCAGCTCCATCCTTTTTATACTGAGCGCAGCGTTCTGAGAGCCCATCCAGACCTGTTGAGACGGCAGAGCTGTTCAGTTCTGATGATCATTACGTTCTGGGTCAAACTGACCCTAAACTGGATTCAAGACAATTCACAAAAAATCTCAGTGTAGAAAATAAGCTTTAATACTAACACTTCTCACTAACACTATGTAATTATCTTTTTTAATATTCAAAAATGTATATATATCAAACAACATATTGTCAACAACGGCAAAATCATTTGTTCATTTCCAGCTAAATTTACATGCATTTACAAATTAATTTTTTGATGCATTTACAAATTTAGAAATTGGTCATTCCACAAAATCGGTGCCTTTTACAGTTAATAAAATAAAAAAAGTTTATTCAAAATTTTTTTAAAAATGAAATGAAGACTTAACTAGTATTAACTCAAAAATGTGTTGCTGGTCAGTTTGACACAGAGCTCAGTATAATAAGGGTTAAATACCTCACAACAAAAAAGAACCAAGAGATTCATTTGAAATGAGAGTTCTAAGAATCAACAGTGAATTAAAACTGATTTATCACACATTCAGATTCGGAGAACAGACATTTTTAAAATACCTTGTGTAGTGGTTTCTCCATTAGTCCCTGGCAAAGGGACTACGCCTTTGTCAACCTGTGAAGAAAGTGCAAAATTATTTTGGAAATTAAATATAATTTTAATTTTGAGTCAAACACTCTTAGAACAAAAGGTGCATAAATTGCACCTTAATCAGTACAGTAGGTACAAATTAGTACCTTTTAGGTATCATACAGCTTTTAGGGGTAAATAGAGTACAAAGTTGCCTTTATAAGCTCTAGTGACCAGCCGTTGTAACCCTAAAGGCATCATTTATAAAGGTATCATGAGACATGGAAGGAAGGTTCAACATGTACAAAACTCCTACAGTACATCCATGCTAGTGAGACGTCATACCTTGATTCCGATGGTGATGCCCTTGTCCTTTATCATCTTGACGAATGGGACGCCATCATCAGAGTTCTGGTAGAGTGTTTCGTGGAAGAAGATCACTCCACCGATGCAGTTATCGATGCGGTCGTCAGCGGTGAAGAGCACCTGGCGGTAGAGCCGGCGGTTCTCCTCGTTGTTCTCCACTCCTATCTGGTTCAAACGCTTCCCCATGCTACCTGTTAGAACATCCACAGGATCAGAGTGAGTTTTTGCGGGTTTCTTTCGCATTGCAATTTGTGACGACACTAACCTATGGACTCGTCTGCAGCTAGGATGCCTTTCCCTGGAGTCACTATGCGCAGAGCTATCTCATGGAGCTCCTTCTTCTGCTCAGTGGTGAGGGGAGGAAACTGATGGGTCATCCTAAATGTCCAACACAACCTGAGGATAAACAGTATGAACATTGTAAGGGAAATCATGATCATGTCATCAAGATGGAATATCGAAGATGTGTATTGCCTGGAATATTTATAGAAATTTCTGTAATATTTAGAAAGTCTATTCTAGTATATGCGCAGCTATTGAACCTTTATTTGGTTAGAAATTGGCTTCTGTGAGTGTAATCCCTAGAAAATGATTTGTAAAAACTAGTAAACAAATATTAAGCATTGAATTATTCTGATATATTGCATTATGTTGCAGTCTTTCTACTAAAATATACTTAATTCAGTGTGTTGCTTGTTGTTTCTTCGCAATTGTGAATGAAATGTACGCAGAGTTAATCGTTTAAATAAACCATCAAAATAAAGTTAAAAAGTTAAATCCAACATAAAGGCACTTAAACAGCTCTACTAAATGTTGTTCAGGTCAGAAATGCCAGGCATTCACTTTCACAAAAGCTTAACAAAGATTTCTGCAACTTATTCACAGCCACTGAAACACACATTTTACAAGCCTTACGCATGCATACATTACTCTTTTTGAACAAAAAAAAAAAATCGCCGAAGTACTGCAAAATAATTTTTTTTTTAAAGTTCTCAACTCAAAAATCATCTAAATCTTTAGAATTTAAACATAGCTATCCCGAAAATCGATCGTGCATATATGACCCTCTGCATTAAAAAACGATCCATACATTTTCCTTTTAGCAATAAAAACTATACAAAGTTGTTTCTCCGCTGCATATTTCACGAAACGATTGTAATCCAAAACGATGATGGGAAATAATTCAACAGATGGAATTACTCACCAGGTCAGAGCGGACCGACTGACTCAGACTGAAGGGGCTTTTTCCTACAGACGAGATGAGACGTGACTGATTCTTTAACAGTGCCAGTGTCCCAGTTCTTTATGAAGGTGATATCCCAGAGGATGCTGACACTTGTAGGGCGGAGCTTAGCGTCATGCCCTCATTAAGTTATTGGAGGAGGTGTTAAAGGCCACCAAAGGTTGCCCACCTGATCCCATTTTTCTAGCAGCATGGATTATTTTTCACAATGCAATCGAATTAGATTTCTTACATTTTCTATACTGCAAAATTGAGTGGAGAGTAGAGTGGGTGGTCGCCGTGTGTTTGCTATACAGCTGGGTGGTTGTTAGGATAGTTATGTACTCAAAATATCCCAGATATGGCTTATTTGGTGTAATTCAATGAGATTTATTTATTTTGCAGTTTTATTATCTCTCAGGTACCATAAAAGCCACATTATTTGAGGCATCAACTTTGTAACCTGTTGGGTCTTTCAGGCCACATTCACTGTATTCCCGTCAACAATATAATTAGATCATAAAGGCCTCGGGCGAATCCTCAAATCTCTAATCAGCTGAGACTCCCAGCATACCCTTAGGAAAATGTTGGCAGTCACAGAGCGACTGAGATTCAAGTATATGTGTGGTAAAAAATGAGGTGGGGTCATGACATAATTTCTAGTTCTATACAGGTAAGTAGAATTTTTAGATGACTTTATGATCTAGTTTTCAAGGACAAAAAAGGAGTCAAAGTTTGGAGATTTAGTTTACTAATGCATCGACCTGTTTGTGAGGCCGATGCCCTAAAAGTGGCTTTAAGTGCGATTTATTCATACCACAAGTAATATGCATAGAAATAGCCAGACTTTTTTTAGGAGCATGCTACTCGGTTCTTAATATGAAACCAATATGGCACTGTAGATAAAAATGGCAGGTTTAGAGGGATACCCAATGTTTCATTATACATAAAGGACTGAACCCATTGGAAGTAGACTCTCGGGAGAACTGTTAAGAGTTACGGATATTTTAAGCCACCTCTACTGGGGCTGTGATTTTTTTCCTGATACCTAATTAAAAACATTAATAATGATGCTTTATCTGGTGTTCAATTTTCAGCCCTATTAAGGCTGCTCCCATTTGGGTTTGTCATTGCTCACAAATAGGTCACACCAAAGTCTCAAAGTTGGAGAAATGTCTCCAGGTATCATTTACAGATATATATTTTAGCTTTCTATCTTTTGAATGGAAATGACATGAAGTTGTACTTTCATCCTCCACATTAATTGATGAACGAGCTCTATTTTGGGGATATATGTACTGCTGAAAAAAAAAATAGTATAAAATATTCAGATAGTTATTACCATAATAATGGCATACTACGTAATATAAACTAAACTGTATTGTGATGCATTGTATTATTATTAAGCTTAGCATTATACAATCTGTTGTACATTACACTTCTGTATATTTCACAGTATATTTATTCTGTGAATCAATATATAAATCAACATATTTCATATATTGGTAATAGTAAAGTTGTAGCAAATTAGCCTTTTGTATTCAACAAAGGGAATTTTCACCGTTTGTGTTTAGATTCTTCAGTGTGTCTTTATGCAGGTTACACTGATCAACGTTGACAAATTATTTGTTCAAAACAGATTCATTTGGGAGCGAAACAAGTGCAATGTCTTTTTAAGTGCGTTACTGAATCACTCACTCTCAGTTGTTTAGTTTAAAAACATTGATTCATTCAGGAGTGAAACGAGCGGTGCATTTTTATCAGCAAGTAAGCGAGACATTCATTTAACTCTTTAAAAAAACATTGATTTGTTTGGGAGCAAACAAGTGGCTGGTCTTTGAGTGATTAACTTTTTCATTCAGAAACACTGATTTATTCATTAACGAAGCAATCTTTCTGGACGAGTCACTGAATCATTTACTCAAACGTTTCATTCAAAAACAGATTTATTCGTTAGCGAAACAAGTGACAGGTCTTTATGAGAGAGTCATTGAATCACTCACTCAACAAATTTGTTCAAAAACACAGATTCATTTTGAAGCAAAATACTATTCCTGGGGCGTTTCCGGAAATGCACAAAAGTTGATTCTGCTTTGGCTTCATTTGGAACTATTATTTACAAAAAGGCATATCATAATATACTTACATGTAAGCGTTAGGAATTTTATTTGTCACAGATTATCACTCTTATGGTGCCACATTAAAGGGGCATCACTCTAACCAGTATGAATATAAAAATTAATTTACAAAAAGAGATTCATTTAAATGATATACTCTTTCTATTATACACAGTAACTAAATAAAAAACATCAGTTCCTATACTTTTAAGACAAACATTGCCTTATATTAAGGCAAAACTTAACATTCAAAAATGAGGTAAGCTTAGGTAGGCATATTCAAAGACTAGAAACATGATTAATAAATAAGACTTAGATATTAATACTTGTTATTGACTGGCTATTTACATATCATTTTATCTCGTCTTTGGCAAATCACTGAATTTTACATTTACGTTTTCATGTAGAATTGGCTCCTGTAGCTTTTGTTTTAGCCCCTGCCGCGTCTTCATTTACCTCAATCTTCATCAAGGTAGGAGACGCATCTGCCGGGGTGGATGGAGAGTTCAGTAGGTCACACTCAAAATTCTGAAGCAGGTCTAATGATAAGCCTCGCATCGACCTTTCCGGTCGGTCAGGATGATTCTTCAGCTCCAGGATTGGCTCAATGGGACGTTTCTGCAGCAGCTGGGAGTCAAAAGACATGCCGTGGAAAACCGCCTGGCTTTGGAAGAGCTCCAGGCAGCGTAAGCGACGTGTGGGGATCTTACACAGAAGCTGGTTTTAAACACGATTAGAGAGTTTTAGGAGGGGCTGGTTTGAATATTTCCATAAACAACAGGGTTATACGCCATTTAGATAAAAAAAAAAATATGTAAAGAAATGCTGTGAAATTGATTAAAATGAGCTTTGTTTATTTGAATTAAATTATTTAAATTCATAGTATGAATTGTCTCTATATAATTATATCTTACATATAAAAGAAAGGGTATTTCAATAAACATTAAATTAATAAATATAATTAACATCTATAGGATACATATACACACATACATATATATATATATATATATATATATATATATATATATATATATATATATATATATATATATATATATATATATATATATATATATATATATGTGTGTGTGTGTGTGTGTGTATATATATATATATATATATATATATATATATATATATATATATATATATATACACACACACACACACACACACACACACACACACACACACACACACACACACATATATATATATATATATATATATATATACACATACACACACATATATATATATCTCAACACAAAAATGCATAATTTATGGATTTATTGTTATACCCATAAGCAACAGATAAAATATGTTAATTTTTACATGCGTTTATATTTTCACATGTGCTGTAATATGTATTAGTTATATATGTAATATTGACTTTTTAATTGTGTATTCTGTGAATATAAATCAAAAGGAAAATCTATAAGCATGTAAATAATCATAGAATACATTTTTATTCTATTATGCATTTTTATGAATATCAATTAAACATATATTCTATCTAGATATTTTCGGTGTGAATTACTCTAAGGGCGAGACACTGCAGGTGAACAGGGTAAATAAATAACTGATAGTTATCACCTTGTTTATTGATTACATTGATTATTGCAAGCATTTAAAATGATGGTTCAAACCTTTTAAATTATAATTAAATATTTAAATATGCAAATGAGACATTGTTTAATGAAACATGCACTAATTCGTGCACATTTTATCTCAATTTGTCTCTTCAAAATTTAGAAAATACTTACAACAGACACCAAACATTTTTATATGGGTTATATATAAGTGTTATATATATATATATATATATATAAAAAATTATAATATAGACAGGAATAAAAAATAAAAATTTTATTTCTGGAGTGTAATTACTTCTGAAGTGGTGAAGTGTAGGAAAAAAAGTTTTGGCCTTTAAAAATATGCATTGTAATTAAAATATATTGACAAAAAGATAAAATGCTATAAAATAAACACATAACAGTGTTTCAAAGTTTTCTTTTCACTAGTCTGAAAAAAACAAAAGCCCAAAATCTCCAACATGACCAAAGAAACCTGCGGTGCAGTATCAATAAAATACATCATGTATTAAGTGCATTATGCAATACTTTTTAACACATATCCATTTAAACATAATTCATAGTACTAGCATCCATAAATAATAAATGAAGCATTAAAATATATAATGGATATATTACATAGCACTCATAAACATTAGGTTATTGTTAATTATATTCATAAAATATATATTAATAATATTTGTATTTCTAAACATACATAATACAGTTATAAATGCAATTTATCGTTGTCTTCTATTGTATTTAAATGCATGTGTATGAATGTCAACCATAGTATATATTATTAGTAAACGCTTGCGTGCAGGTTATGCACAGACTGGATTTCTCACCTCTATGAGCAGGAAGGCCAGAGATGGGCCGAGGCTCGCAGGCATGTCATACGGACACTCACTGACGCTGCTCAACATATCACAATGATCTGCTTCCGCAGGCAGGGGAAACTAGTGGAGAAAAGACTCCGTATAAGCATTGCCGGCATTCAGACCGACGCGTCCATCAAGAATACACTCATCTTGCAGTACAGCCTCTAGAAATGTCTCACCCCTCCAGTGGCTAGAGCATAGAGAAGAATACCAAGAGACCACCAGTCTGCAGCGTGGCTGTACGGACCGCCGCTCAGGACCTCGGGAGCTGTTTAATGACCACATCATGTAATTAAATATCCATTTTGAAAGTAGATCATCAGCTTGGAGCTATAAGCGTCTTTAGTTACTGTCAGATACAGCTGCTGGTAAACACAGTCTTACTACAGAAACCCCGAGCGCGGTTCAGGTTTCATCCTCACCCATGTACTGTATCGTGCCGCAGATAGTAAAAGCTCTATCCCCACGCTCAAGACGGCGAGACAGACCGAAATCAGTCAAGCGGACGTGACCTAGATGAGACAGCATTAATATTTCCATTCCACAGTGCCCTTTACGGAAAGCTAAACGGAAGCTTACTATCTGCATACATGTCGTTCAAATGACGTAAATTAGGTTTTAATTTCCCGTTTTATTTTTATATACTGCTGACTGCGTAATAAATGCCTAGACCACACAATAATGACAGCAGGGATATTTCTCTGGTTGAGAAAAAGAGGTATAATTATGTCAGAAAACTGCGGGATACATTTTTAATTAATGATTATTTTAAAAATGATGATGAAAACAACCTTTCTTTAAATATATTAGGGTTGGATTTTGTATATTTTGTATACACACACACACACACACACACACACACACATTTATACATATATATATATATATATATATATATATATATATGAAAATCATATATAAATTATATATTGATTGTGTCAATATATAATGTAATATTTCTGCCAATAATGCTGTCAGATTGATTCAACCCCTATTAAATACTGCTGTTTCTAAGCCACTTATTTGTATATATTGTTTGTAAATTATGTTTAAAACACATACTTAATAAATTTGTGCATCAATTATACACTCAAAATCACTCAAATCAGCTTTACTGATACCTTTATCAGTCAGAAGTATGTTCTCCATCTGTTTAAGAAAACAAATGTTTTTTCAAAGCACTTAAATAAAAATTCTATAACTTATCAAACATTTTAACATTGCTTTAAAATAAACATGTTCAAACCTTCACATCTCTATGTATTACTCCAAAATCATGCAAAAAGCCTGTAAATAAAATAAAAAAAAGGTTGTGTCACAAATCGACAACAACTGTTTGTCAAAATGACTCTAGGCTAAATATATGACATTATTTAAATCTAAAATAAGCATGTAAATCATGTTCGCCCATATGCATAATGAATGTAACTACACTCACCCAAAGCAGAGCCCAACTCGGCAGCAAACACTCGAACATCTCTCTCATCAAAGCGGCCCTTCAGGGTCCAGTAAGTATACAGATCTCCAGTACTGCAGTAATCACACACTGAACACACACACACACATACACACGAGCCAGAGATGAGAGATGAGAGATGAGAAAGACAATGTCACGGCACTGACCTTGAGGCCAGTTTCTCACAGATCAAACTCTTCAAGCACAGTATGATCTGGAGCAGTATTTCTGAGTATAATGACACAATTTGAGTCTGTCACAGGGTCACGGAGGGAGACTTTGGAAAGGATGAAGACACAACACAATGATTAAGTCTCATAGCTTGCCCTGGAAATTGGATGTGGAGAGAAAAATTAATGGGGGAAAGGTTTAGCAACAAAAACACATTGAACGAAACAGATAAATAACTGGGGTTGGGGCAGAACTGTTTGTTTGTCTGGACAGTGTGGGCAGATCATGGGGAAATGTTTTTAAAAACAGTCAAACTAGTTTAACTAGTAATGCAGTTAGTGAAGTACTTCACCTGTTTCTTTAAAGCAGGGCTTTTCAAACTTCTTGATGAACCTACTTATCTAAGGCCACTTTTTATCTACTTTAAATATTAGTGCTTCTCATTAGTCGTGTTTATTTGCATCCCAAATTTTTTGTTTTGTTTATATAATATATGTGTGTGTGTTTTTAAAATATATTTATATAATAAAAAATATATATAAAGTACATGTATTATATTTGTGTATATACTAGCGCTGTTAAACAATTAAATCGCATCCAAAATAAAGGTTTGGGTTTACGTGATGTAACCTCGAAATAATCTGAATCAGGTGATCCATTCAATTCCACGGACACATATATAATTACACATGTATAAAATCAAGCACCTTGGCATTCGGACTGTTTTTATAAACATTTGTGAAAGAATGGGTCGCTCTCAGGAGCTCAGTGAATACCGGCGTGGAACTGTGATAGGATGCCACCTGTGCAACGAATCCAGTCGTGAAATTTTCTTTGCTCCAAACTTCATGCGGCATTCAGATTAAGTCAAGAACAGTGCTTCATGGAACAGGTTCCCATGGCCCAGCAGCTGCATGCTCCCAACTTTGTGGGAACAGTTCGGAGCTGGCCCCTTCATCTTCCAACATGACTGTGCACCAGTGCACAAAGCAATGTCCAGAAAGACATAGATGACAGAGTCTGGTGTGGATGAACTTGACCGGCCTGCACAGTCCAGACAGAACACCTTTGGGATGAATTAGAACGGAGACTGAGAGCCAGGCTCTCTTGTACAACATCAGTGTTTGAACTCACAAATGCGTTTCTGGAAGAATGGGCAAAAATTCCCATAAACACACTCCTAAACCTTGTGGACAGCTTTCCCAGAAGAGTTGAAGCTGGTGTGTGTGTGTGTGTGTGTGTGTGTGTATATATATATGTAACAAAATTTTTTTGGACGCGATTAATCACAATTAACCATTTGACAGCACTAGTACACACACTTAAACAAATATAATACATTTAATTTTCATATTACTTTACTGTTGTAAAAAATACCTTATAGAACACATTTTGTAACTTCTGTCATGTTTATTCTCTCCAAAGCCCTCTGGAGACCCCCAGTTTGAAGCCCCCTGCTTTAAAGCGAAGGAGAACAAGGAGCGGGACAGTGGATATGCATGCGGTGTGACTCACTGATGAAGAGATTGCTCTGGCTCTGCCAACAGTCCCGGAGACTGAGGACGAAAGGATGTCTGACTTGTCGCTACAATGTAACAGTTGACAACACAACATGAAATGGACGTGAGCGCAGGCGCTGAGAGGAAGTGGGAAGAAATCATAACGGCACGAGCAAAACAACTGAAGTATGAAATGTGTGCACGCTTATAAGGTATTGACTGAGAGGAAGTCCACGTCTCACTGGCCCGGTTAGAACCAGATCAGACGAGCCGTAGCCGACACGGAGCGCAGCGAGAGGGCGCCGAGTGACTCACTTGAATTATCACCTCCTCTTTGGACTGCTGGAGGACTCCGTGTCTCAAAACCTCAGCTTTGGGTAAAACCTAAGCAGCAGTGACAGCAGAAACTCTGGAATGAAGATGGCGCAGCGTACCAAACATAACGCATTTCGGGAAAGGCAATAACATGACAGAGGATTCAGAAGAAGGCAGAATAAGTCACCTTGATAGCGTAGGTCTCGTCTTTAGACACGTCTTTCACCTTCAGGATTGGACCAAACGAGCCCTTCGCTACAAAACCAAGAATCTGAGAAAAGAATCATTGGTTAAAAAAGACGAACTACTTTTAAAATCACAGGATTTAATGGGAACCCCATCAAATTATGTTGAATTTGCACAAAAAGTAGGGTTGTGAAATCACGATTTATCGGATCCAAAATAAAGGTTTTAACATTTTATGTGTTTATTTTTTATGTATATATAAACACGCTCACATGCATGTATATATTTAAGAACAAATATGTTAGGTTTAAGTATATTTTTATATAATATAGATTTTTAAAATATATTCATGCATGCGTTTGCATTTAAATATACATAAAAAATATACAAAGCACACACACATATGTACTTTTATGCAAACAAAAATCTTTATTTTGGTTGCAATTAATCGCTATTAATCGTTTAACAGCACTACTTGTATGTAAAAATGTATATATATATATATAAAACTTAAAAAGTATATATAAAATTAATAGTACTTGAGTGTCTTTAAAAACAGTACACTGTCATGACTATTTCTTAACATACTTTAGTACACTTTTAAAAAGTGCACTTTGTAACATAAAATGCATGTAAAGTACATTAGAAATAATGACATATTAATAACCTTTAGTCAGGCTTTTAAGAAATACATATATTTCGACTAACAAAAAAAAAAAAATTATATATATATATATATATATATATATATATATATATATATATATATATATATATATATATATATATATATATATATATATATATATATATATATATATATATACACACACACACACACACACAAGAAGTGATTATAAAATGATGCATAAAGATGAAGTCTAATTCCCAAAACATTCAAATAATAACATTTAATATAGTACATTTTCAATTAATTTTATTTAAATTGAATACATTCTTTTAAAATATTTTACACAAATAAATTCTCTCTTTAAAAGTACGTTAATATCCCATTTCAGACATTTCACCCCAAAATGAGAACATTTAGTTTCCCTCATATTGTTCCAAACCTGCATGTCTTTCTTCTGTGGGAAAAAAGATTTGACACGCGGAAGAGTGAATGATGACAGTTTTACGATTTCGGGGTGAGTTATGTGAGGGTTTTATGACCTGCGGCAAAGACCTACCTTTAAATGCTTCTGTGCAGTGAACCCGTGAGGAAATTCCGGCAGGAAAATAGAAATAAAGCCTGGCAGCGTCCACTCTAGACGAGGCCCCTCGGGGTTGGAGTCTGAGGGCCGAGATTGCTCAGAGACGGGGTATTCTCTGTGCTGGCCGTGGCGTCTAAATACACCGTGATGAAGAAGCTGAGGCGGGAGAGAAAGGAAGCCCTGGTGACATGACAGGGATCTCCTCTTCACCGGTGACGCCGATTCCTGCAGCAAAGACCACAAATAACTATACTAACACTTACCATAACATACAGGCTAACGCTTCGCCGATCCCTAGCTAGTGTGCGTTCAAATGGAAACATGCAATGCCCCAAAAGACTACTAAAAGCTCACCTCATGATAACAACACTGTCATCGTTTAATCACACGGACCCCAAAATACAATACCATGGAAGTCAATGAGCCATCAGTTGTTTGCTCGGTTACACACATTCTTTAAAACATGCTTGTTTTAATAGAAGAAAGCTCGTACAGCTTTGAAACAGTGTGAGTAAATGATAGCAGAATTATCATTTTTGCAAGAAGTATCGCTTTAATTCATATTTATTCTAAGGTCCAACTCTTGCATTAACAAAACATTAACTATGACTTCTGCTTCAATAAACTACAGATTTGTAGCTTATTATTAGCTAGTTAGGGATGTAGATTACGGTCATGCAAAATATGTTCTAATAAACAGCCAATATGTTAATAATAATAATAATAATAATAATAATAATAATAATAGGCACGCTAATAAGAAACTAGTAACTCTAATGTGAGTTGCATTGCATTAAACAGCAAAATATAAAATATTATCATTTTAAGGTCGTAGTTAATTAATGCGATAGACTGTGATATTTAGGTATGAAAAATATGAATACGTTTCGGGAGCTAATTGTATTACAATACAAGAATTAAAATTTAATTCGCTTCCTGTGTCATCTCTTTTCATTCTGTACACTCATTCTATGCATGTATATTTTTCAATAACTATCAGTTTTGTGAATCGTCGTGTAACGTGATGTTACAGGCTTGTTTTTGCGTTGTTCGACCACCGTCACCCGGCATGTCAACTGTCGTAAAAAAAAATCTTCAAACAGTAAACACATTTAACTCTGAGGAGCCCGAGACATCTTACGAGTCAGTGCCATGGATTAATCACGAAATTGATACGTTAGTCTCTGTTTTAGCCTCATGAACCTGCAAAGCGCAATCAATATTTCAATCAGACCTCGCACTTACTCTGAAGGGACTCACCGGCGTGAGGAGTCACTAGAAGAGCAGTGAACACTTTTACCTTGTTTTTACTCCCCTCGCCGCCCATCGCACGCCCATCGCACGAGACCACCGGGAAATGGACGCCACGCCAATTATTAAAAAAAACACAAATGCGCTCTCCCACGGACGCCCGTCAGTGAAAAGTGAATCCCACGTTAGTTCGCGCACAAGACACCGCTGTTTCAGCAGGCACGCGCAAACCTTTCATACGCGCGCAGGAGCGCGAGACTCCGCCCCGCCTACTCATTAATATTTACACGTAAACATAGATCACGTTACAGCAGTGCGGCGCATGCATCAGAAACGTCATAATTGATTGATTATGTAACTCACAGACGTGACCTTTTTTCGTCTGGCAAGAGGCTTCTGTGCACCAGTGGAGAATCAATGTAGATTTGTAAAAACGCACTTAAAGGATAAAACACACAATTATCAAAAATTTTATATATTTTATACTGCCATATTATGCACCTCTTTATAATTAAGTCTGATAAATTCTTTATATCTGACTATATTAATTTTTACTGGTATATCATACTCGTCTTTACAGCAACGTCTTAGTTTTACATAAAACGTTTACTGAAAAATACTTTTTTTTAAATACTTTAAGAAATTAAAATGATCAAATAATTTTTTCCTGACACCCTTATGAGAGATTTACAGTAAGTTTGAAAATAAATGAATTCCGAAACCTCTTTGGGGCTTGCTTTTATTTTATCGGACAAATATTAATTTACGTGCTCGATGACATTTAATACCTCCCATTATTTGTACAAAGAACAATACTAGGCCCATCACCTGACACAGTTGGGGAAGGAATCTAAATAGTGCTCGTTTTTAAACATTCAAGCTGAAATAAGATTTTTCACTTTTGAAGCTGACGGGCAAAAATCAGCAGCATCTCAGACATTATTGAAATGATACAGAAGGTAACCACAGATACAAAAATATCAGAAAATACTTTGTGTAAAAAGTGCCGTAGTGTTAAAATTACAAAGCATTAATCAGACAGGCTGCAAAAAAATGGCATAAAACAAGATGCTTCCCATGAGGTCCAACTGCTCCACAGGCAGCAGATCCTCAGTCCATTCGCGTTTGTATTGCACTGTGTAGTTAGTACAGTAAAACAGTGGTCAGCTAACTATCATCACGTACAATTTAACATTGAGCTCAAATGGGGACAAATTTTCAGATTTTCCACCAATTGTGGGATAATATGGGTTTTCAGTATATGTGGATTTCAAATTCTTCTAGCTTTTCCATTCTGACCTACTAGAATCCCCTGATCCAGCAGGAGAGGTGTCACAATGCTCCAAAGGCAAAGTGCAGATGAACCGTTGAATTGTAGGACACTGTCGTGAGCTGTGAGGAGGTTATGAAGTAAGACCCTTCGTTTACCTTCAGAGCGTAAATGAAGATATTTTTAATGAATTCCGAGAGCTCTCTGACCCTCCCACATCGGTGACTTCAGAGGACCAACCGTAACTTTACAAAGCAACGAGAATCATTTTTTAAAATGATTGACTTTGTTCAACAATTTGTGGGTCTTTTACCGATTCTGGACCTCGATCGGGGTGGTCTGCTTTCCGTCTATGGGAGGGTTGGAGAGCTCTCGGATTTCATCCAAAATATCTTCATTTACGCTCTGAAGACGAATGAAGGTCGGGTTTGGAACAACACGAGATCGTGTAATGACCGTATTTTAATTTTTGAGTAAACTACCCCTTTAACAAAGATGATTTAATGCTGTATGTAGTGAATTTAAATATACTGAAATGATTTATGGCACAACAGGAGCACATAGAAACAACGTAAGGTGTACAGCACTTATATTAGACAGTAGAATGACAATCCCTTCTTCCACAGCAGGACCAGCGCCCGCAGACATGGCTTGACCATGGTGCTGGTTCCTGTGTCCACTCCCAGCGTGGACGTTTAAAGGCACCACTGGTGAGGAGGAGAGACACCTCGGACTGGGTTTGGTTATCATCGTCCGTCCTTTCTCCTGCGTGAGACTCGGTGAAGTCATCTCTGTGAAGGAGCTTCACTTGCGACGGCTGAAGATGCTCTTTTTGCTGGAGCTCCTGTCGGCGGTGCTGAAGCCGATCAGAAGCCTTGCTTTCTCGTCTTCCACCTGCTGCTGGAGGCTGCTGTCCGTTTTCCCATCGGTCGCTTTACCTCGAGACTCTGAACCTGAGGCGGGTTTCAGCCGCAGCTTCTCCTTTATCATCTATTCGATTGGGACATAAGTTTAAGGAAATGTGAACAAAGGCCTGCTACATTCTTAGTTTGGGGCTGGGTGGATTGCGAACGATTACCTGAGCGACCAGAGCCTTACGACTGTCTCTCTTGACAGCCATAGCGAAGTCCAGCCAGGTCCAGGTGTTGTTATGATACTCCAGACAGGGCAGAACCAGGTTCAGATCCTTCCAGTCGACACTGCTCTTCTCTCCCTGCAGACACGCCACAAGAGAAAAGCATACAGTCACACCAGGACATGAAATGAACCGAATATTAACTACAGATATTTTTGCTGTGTAGGTAAATCTTGCTGTGATGTTACAATGACTTTAATGTACTTTTAGGCTTTCTGATAGCAATGTCATTTTATGAGCAGAGTCACCATGCAACTCAGATCTCTGAAATGGTTTGACATGCTAATGTGTTTTCTTTAAAACATGATAAATTGATGAATAAACATAATTTTTATTTGTTTATTTAGTGAATAACAAAATAGTAAAAAACTGTATTTTAATCTTTAAGAAAATATTCTTAATCCAACCCTAAAATAAATAAATAAATAAATATTTTGGACTTGTCAGTGGATACATTTTTTTAATCTAATTAATTACATTATATGTTGATTAATTAATCAAATTAATCGCTAAATAAATTTAAGTGTTTAAATGACAAAGTATCAAGTAGACATTACATTTAGAAAGAAATAGCAAATAAAGGGATGCCGGTATTATCCTTACAATTATGTTAGTTATATTATAATATAAATTTATATTTGCATTCAATTGGTCAAAAAAATGACAGTAAATGCATTTATGATGTTACAAAAAGTTATTTTACATGAATGCAAAATTCTTTAAAACGTTCTATTCAACAAAGAACAACGAAAGATAAAATAAATCACGTTTTGACAAAAATATAACGCAGCACAACTGTTTTCAAACTTTAAGACATGGTTTATTGAACATCATATATCCATTTCTGATGGATTATGTGAAATGTGTCTGGAGTACTAACTGCAGAAAATTTTGCTTTGGTATAACAAGAACAAATAATATTTTAAATTGTATCCAAACATTATTTTAAACCGTAATATTTCACATTATTGCTGTTCTTACTGTAACTTTAAAATTAAATTTGATACATAAATGCTGCCATGGTGAACATAACATATGCCTTTTAGACATTCAGAAACGCTGTCGGAACCAACCTTGTAACTAACGCAGAGAGGAACCTGAGGAATCTTGATGTAGATGAAAGAATTATTCATGGCTGCTCTTTCTTTCATCTTATCAATGTCATCAACGGGATGCTGAGTGGGGAAGACATTTAGGTAAAAAAACCCAAAACATTCAATTAATGACTTGCATCTACAAAATTACAATCATTCTAGAATGCAAATGATGATATTTAATGAATAAAAGTAAATATAATAAAATATAAAAAAGGAATTGCATATAAACAGTAGCCTAGACACTGTCATTGTAATAAAACAGTACCTCAGGTGGTTTTCGAAATGACCTCCTGACACCAGCGGTTCGATTTAACCCTTGTGCCACCCCTTTCCCGGGTCCAAGCCCTCCTATGGAGTCTTCAGAGAGCTGCCTGGGTTTCACGACACCTGTGATTTAAGAAGAAAACAAGCCTTACACACTCCACAACACACATAAGTCACCCTGAAGCCATACCAGACACAAAACCCTCCAATGTCAAAGCTTTTAATAGCTCAGGATGGGCCATCAGTGTGACCTAACATCAGCAGACAGCAATCTAATACCCTCACAAGGGAGAAAAAAAAGAAATGGAGGAAAAAATCAATGTTAACTGATATTGATCAGCATGGGCTGCACTATGTATGTCAGAACAGCGAGTTCAAAGAATGGTTAAAACAGGAACCAATACCAATCAGGCTTTCTAGAGGATATGCATTGTTTTCACTTCTTGTACTTGATGAATTATTATTATATTTTTTAATTATTTGCATATGATGTGATTGTTGAGTATCCCATTTGTGGTGGGAAGGTCATGCTCATGACAAGCAACAAAATTTCACAAACCTGTAGTAACTAATCTAAACTTGTCTTCCTCATCCCCAACTTCCTCTTCTTCCACATTTCTTCCGGGGAAGAAAAATCCCATCATCCTCTTGAAGAACTGGTACATGAGCTGAATGGTGAGTGGTACCACATTTACCTACAAAAAAACCCAGAAAGAATAGGTTGAATAGGGTCCTCGAGTGTTAACGTAAACAAGAACGAATTTCATGATAGTCACCTCAAAGTGCTCTTTGTCGGAAATCCCTCCCACTGGGGGGCGGACCTTACTGAAGATACGGAGGGCGAGCTGGCGTCCTGATTGGCAGGGGCTCTGAGGCCGCAAAACCACCTACAACACAGAACACAAGCACAGTTTCACTCAATTGACTGAAGTACTTGAGTTTGTTGAGATGCAAACTACAAAACAGAGGAAAACATGAACATGGTTGCATACCCTGCTGGTCAAAGCCAACCGAAAATGATTGGACAGATGTAAAAAAACAAAAAAAAAAAAAAAAAAAAAAAAAGGAGACAAAAGAAGTGGAAGGCAATGAAACTAGCCTGCGATATCAAACTACAAGTGATAATGCAGGTGAATTTCATTCAAACATCAACATAAAATTTCTGAGCAGGCATATGTCTGGATGAGGACGAAGGTGTTGACTAACAAACATAGGATTTTACCCACTCCATACATACCCTTACATGCTGCACAGGAGAAACCAAGAGTTATAGGATTAACAAATAGTAGAGATGTGCAAAACGCTAAAATGTTCATCATTAACTAGTTTGTCTGAATGACTAGTTGGAAGTCCTGTGCAATCAGGCTGGTTTAGAGTCATGTTCACAAAACAATGGTCTAATGTTATTGTAAATGCAGTGGATTTGCTAGTAAGGCAGTAATTATGATGGCTGATAATAATCCATAATAATACTGATTATATCTGTGATTAGTAGGACGAAAATGTTTTAAATTCAAATAACCAAAGTCTCAATATCATGTACATGTACCTTAGATGTAAACATTGGATATTATATAAATATTAGTTAAAATGCTCAAAAATGAACCAACTAGATAACAAATAACTAATCAACTAGTTGGTTATAACTAGTAAACTAGGTGACCATGAGGAGACAGCATGGTTTACAAACCTATTAACTATCAGACAAGAATAATGTTCATGGTACTTTAAATATTACAGGCAAAATGCATACTAATTATCCAGATGACTTCTAACTAACTACTAACAAGTTGACTGTTGAACAACTAATGAACTGGATTATCATCAGGGGACCGGATGGTTAATGACTCTGTTTGCTGACACCTGATTGGTTGGTGGATGCATTAGTGACTGTAATTTGTGAAAAACGACAGGATGGTTAACTGGTTGTCAAACCAGAATATAGTTAACATGTCACCTTAAATACTGCGGTTAAATTAAAAACTACTCCTTTAGTTGACCACTAATTAATTGATTAGCTGTTAAGACAAATTGACCACAAAAAGGACAAGACTAATGAAACTAGAATACTGTTAACGTGTTACCTTAAATTTTACATCTAAAAGGCTAACTACTCATTTAATTTACCCCTAATTGATTGAATAGTTGGTTGTTAGACATTAGTAAACTAGGTGACTGTCAACTGTAGGTGACTGTAGACACTAGAAACTAGAAATGCTTCTAACATGTTAAACTTAAAAATAACAGTTAAAATACTAATGTCTATTTTTTTGCATATTATGTTTATTGTAGTATTTTAATGTTCTATGGTCAAGTTGAGCTCTCTTTAACTAATTGTTTGTTGGACAATTAATAGACAGCCCTGCTCCCTATCTAACAAACAGTACCAGAAAAATGTAAAAAAAAAATCTAGACACACTTAACTAGCCCCCTACTCAGGCTTCAGTTCAGACTGTTTAAATATGTAAACAACAACACAAAGACTGCAGAAGATCAATAACAGCAGATTTTCAATGATGCATTTAACTGCATTTTTAATAGTTTAGTTGTTTTCCTGACTTGGATATCCAGTGTGAATCATTAAGCAGCAGTACCTTGTATGCGGCATTGGGAAGCAGGTTATTCATGGTGAACCAGCCTAGTTCCAGGAGATGTTCTGCTGTGTCATCAGACTTATTCAACTGTGGAAGAGAACATCATAGCATGGTAATATACATAGTAGCTAACGTATTACGAGTGATTAGAAAAGAAGATTCAGCAACTTCAACCAAAACCTCTGTCCTTGCATAATCACCTTGCTATACATGAATCTCTGTAGTTCAAGCTCAGCTATACCCAGCTGTCCATCTTCTTCTGTGAGACACCAGCGAGCCTGAGCAAAGTAGAACTCTGTACGACGCACAACGCTAACGTCTTCTGGGGGTTTACGCAGCTCCAGTTTGTTTGCTTTTTGAAGCTGGAAGTCCTTAAAACATCTAAGAGACGGCAAAGAACTTTCACATAGACTACCCAACCATTTTGGACTAATATTACCAATGAATGACCAACTGCTAGAAATGTACTAGTGACCAACCGGATGAGAATGTTGAGCTCCTCACTCTTCATCTGCATGTCTGTCTTCTCTTGGTTGAGCTGATTCTGCAGGCGCAAGTTGATGTCTGACAGCTCGTCTCCTCTGAACTCTTCTGACTGGGACTGCAAGAGTACAGAGATATACGAAAGAGTATAGAGAATACGGTCATTATGAAGGAACTTCAAAGTTGTCTGGAGAGCATATGCAATAAAAACTATATAGTTCAAGTGAACTAAACTAATCGCAGATGTGTACTAACCCTCATATTGGAGTAGATCTGTTTCTCCAGGCAACGGATCTGTGCTAAATGCTGGCGAACTGCTTCCTGAAGGTGCAAGATACTGCTGCGCTGCTCCTCAGGGTTGCTGGAGATCTCCAGCTGGAAACGCACACGCTGCTTCCTCTCGCTGTGCTCCTAAACAAAGCAAAACATCTGGCTGATCAGTTGGAACTCATTCTAAGACTGGCGTCCAGAAAAATGTTCAAACCTTGCGCCGGGGCTCCACGTGGAGCAGCAGGTTATTGACTATGTCCAGGATCATGGAGTACTGCACTGGATTGGTGGAGATCTCCAAGTCATTGTGGATGAGTGTGAAAGTGTCGACTGCACCTGATATGACCAGAACAAGAATATCTCTCTGACAGATGAACTACCAGAATCATAAGTCAGTTCCTTTTTCGCTTGAGGTCGCATACCAGCCTGTTTCTTTAAAAGGTCCTCCTTCTCATGGCGGTCACGGATCTCTGGTGGCTTGATGGAGGTGGCCAGGTCAGGGTCGATGTCATGGCTGTACCCGATGTAGTACATGCGACAGCTACAGCGAGAGATGATACGCTGGACCTGTTGAGTCTCCTGCACTTGGGATGGCTGGTTCCAATCTAAATCAAATCAGGAAGAAACAGGTCAGATAAACTAGACTATGGCTGTGAAAACAGTTGCTGTTACAATACTATATGGACAAGAGACGGGCCATTTGTATGGGAGAAATCGATACTCAGGGGCCCTCACAGTCTTCTAAGTCTACACTTTTGAAATCTACACTAGCTTATCTAGGTGCGAATTTTGCATAACAGCACATAATGCTCTCAAAGTAGGTCTAAAATGACAAATGGAACATCCTATGGCCTAGTGGACTTGACATGGACAAGCAGTGGCTTTTGTAAGTCTGCAAAATGATGTGCCATTTGGTACAGGGACAATATGGCAGGTGTAGCAACTGAAGTCCAGGGAGCTTTACCAAGATGTGTCGAGTAACTTGCTTTGCTTTAAAAGCAAGAGTGTTACATTCGGTTTCTGAAGGTCACCGTTTCCCTTTACCCCTTATCAAATGCATCTTATACAGCAAAAAAAGTCCTTCTGGCAGGGTTGAAACTCAACTCTTGCCCTCCAGGAGACGGGTTTAGTGCAAAGAGTCTTTGGGTATTCTGAGCCCTTTTAACAAGTTGCTATGCAGTTACCAAGATATTCTGTGGAGTTGCTATGGCATTGCAACATGGTTCATCCCAAGAACTAAATGCTGTTATGAATGCTGTTATTAAAATGGCACACCTGTGGTGGTGCTGACCATGCCTCCAACAGCCTGGCCACTCTCCATCAGCTCCTGCACTGAGTCCAGGTTCCTCTGCCTGTGTTCCTCAATGTTCTTCACCTGCAGGTCCACAAAATGACAAGTGATTGATATAATGCAATGTTTCATCGGTTCTAAATGCATGATAGCAGTACTTCTGAACCCACCTCCAGCCACAGCTGCCAGTCCTCCTGCTCAGAGGGGTTTTGCTCCATGGTGGCAAAGTACTGCATACCATCCAGCAGGCACGTCCAAGTGGTCTTTTGCTTGAGTGTATCGTTGTACCAAGCAGGATGGTGTTCACACTGCAGTAGTTGTGCCTTGGCGGCAGACACCAGCACACAGCCGGCAGTCTCAGTGCCTCGCAGCATCATCTGGACACCATGACCATGGGAAGAAGTTTAGATCTGCTAAATCAATACCTTGAAATACAGGTTACCGCTCTCAGAGCGCAATTCATACCTGACCGTTGACAAGCTCTATGAACCAGTTTCGGTTGTAAACATCATCTGTCTGGCACGCAGCAATTCCACAGAGCTGGTCGCTCACTCCTGCGTCTTCTTCAGAGAAGACCACAAACTTATCAGTCTCCTCGATAAGCTTCTGTAGCATGGATGTTCCTATAAATGACCACAAAAACACATTTACTGGGGCAAAGAAACCCTTGGTGTACTGAAGACCATGGAAGCCCCTTTCTGACCACCGATTAAAAAAAATGTAAAAAGGTAACCAACTTTTTATGACAAATTTGACTTTTTTTTCTTGCAATTGTAAAATTACATTTTATATTAACTGGTTTAATGCACAACACCGCTGTTAGATGCGTCCAAGACAAGTGTGCTCTGATGTAAATAAGCATGGATGAGAAGCACATGGTGGAACACATGAGAGACGTGAACCCTTTTTTTTAAAATGAATTCAATCTAACAAAGTTGTATTATTTTTAACGAAGATTAATAACTAATGTAGCAAATGTAGATTTTGTTCAATGATAATGTTAAAGCAATAACTAATGATATCTTACTGTAAAGTGATACCTATCAGTCTTATAATTTTTTTTGCACTGTAATGTGCGTAATACATAACTTTATATATTTTGTGTATTGCTTTATTGTATTTCAATGGTCATATATTGTAGTTATAAGAAAATGTACCAAACCTGTAATACTGTATTATGCAAACACTTTTCTTTAAAACTAAATTTCAATATAGAGATAATATTGTATACTGTGCCATAAGCATTAGCAATTAATCGCAACCTAATAATTTGATTCCAGCATATCAACGATCTCATTTGGTGGCCTTCTATGTTCAAAAGTATGCAAAAACATTGTGGGACAAGGTTTATACAGACAGTGAGCAACTCTGTTTTGTTTGCAATTCTGACTCTCCCCCCCATACGCATACATTTTTCATCTCACAATTCTGAGCAAAGGTTTTTTTGGGGGCGTCACAAGAAGAGCCTACCTTCATTCTGACTCTTCTCTGGGCGAGTGGTTGTGGTGATGACTGGCGTAGCAGGAACTGTGTTGGAGGAGTAGCTGGACATGGAGCGTTTCAGCTTTTTCATCTGCACCTGGGTGTCGATCCGCAGACCCTTCAGAGCCTCGGTGGAGAGGTTTCTTTTGAGGACAGCTGCTTTCTTATAGCCGTCGTACAAACCAAAGGCAATATTTCGGTTGGTGGTGGTCCAAGAAGCCCTCAGATCCACCAAGCACAGCTTGTGCGTGTAGGAAGCATTGCTCTCGTCTTTTGAGTTTACCTCCTGGGACAATTTAAGCAGAGATATTGTTGGTTTGTCATTACGTAAAGGAGTTCATTTTATTGTAAATTTCTTGTAAATTATCAGTTGGAGTCTCTCAAATGCAGATTGAGTGTCATACCTCCTCTATGCGGTTGCTCTGTCTCTGGTAGCTCAGTGAGGACAGGCTGAGCAGGTGGGTCTTCTTCACCTGGGCATTGATCTGGTGATCTGCTGTTTCATCCCATGTGGAGGCCATGAGGTGCACAGTGACCAAAGAGAGCTCGCTCACCATCTGAGTAACGTTCCACTCTGAGATCAGTCGTCTCATCACAGTGCCAGCTGTAAAACATGCATCGATCATTTCAGCAGAACATTTCAATAGTATGCCAAGTGGAGAGAATGACTGTTTCTCTCACCCTGTGGGATGAGCCTCTGTGCTCCTCTGGTGAAGACATGACCTTTGCTGCACTCCACCTGAATGCCCCTCTGCTGAGCAAATGATGCCCAGTAATGGACCTGCACATTAAGACAGGTTTAACCTCACGTACATTTAATTACAACTACAATAAATACAATACAATAAATATGACAAAAGATCCTTTGAATACATTATTTTATGGCGATACATGATCTATACAGATATACAAGTTTATAAAATATTTTATTTTATTTTAAATATTTTATTATTCAATTATAAAATAACAAATATAGATGAAAAAAATAAAAAGTTATGCATACACAAAATTCTTTAAATGATTATATACATTAAATCAAGAAAATATATTTATATATGTTCTTGATTTTCTCCTTTTAGAGCACTGTGGTCAAAAACCTTTTAAAATTTATTTTGGTCTTTTTGCGGGATTTGATACCATGGTGGTCAACTACTGCTGGTTTTATTGTGCTTTATATAAAAAAAGATTTATTGATAATAATAATAATAATAATAAGTATAATAATAAAAGTTAGAAATGTCTACTAATTAAATGTTAAAAAAGGAGGCAGGCTTAATTACAGTGTATCACCTGTAGCTGTGGAAAAGATGCTGTATAGGACATCTGTTTGTAGTGCTGGCCAAGTTTCCTGCGGATGGGTCTCAGGCTGTGGAAGAGCTTGCCTCTGCAGATAGGCCGGGACACGCTGGTCCATGTGGCCCAGAAGTTCTGCATCCAGCGCAGGGTGCTGCTGTACAGGAGCATTCTGGGCTGATTGGGCTCTGATGGAAAACACAAACCTTTAAAACCAGAGCTGAAATGACCTTTAAGCCTGTAACACACTACGTGACTTTTGCCCCGATTTTTAGTCTGGACAATCTGCTGCTTTGATTTTAAAAGTTCAGTAGCTTTTATCAGCATTTAGACAAAAGGGAACAGTTCTAACCTTTGCCACAGTGCTGGTCGAGGTCCATGGTGATGGAGAGGTTGAGGTTTTCAGAGCGGAAGGCCCTGTATGAGTCGTGCGGCTGGCCTGAGGTGACATCTGCAACGTTCTCCACAGCACAGAGCATTACGGCATGGTGGTCATGTGGATTACCATGGCATAACCACTGGAGGTCAAGGGTCATACAAAGGCTTGGGAGGTGCAGGAAACAGATATCGTCATACCTGTATAGAAATAGACCAGACAGATCTATATAATCAAACTTAAATCTAAATGTCAGGTTGTAATGCAATGCAACTACTAATCACGTACTTGGAGGCTGTTCTAACGTTGACGTCCAGGTCGCCCTTGAAGACAAACTGCCCAGGATTCCAATCAAAGTTCAGCTTGCTCCACTCCCAGTGCAGGTTCTCCGTGGTGTTGTAAGGGTCCTATAATATAGTATGACATTATAGTTAGCATTAGCTATTTAAAGGGTTAGTCCACTCCTAAATTAAAATTATGTCATTAATTACTCATGTCGTTCCAAACCTAAAGACCTTTGTTCATCTTCGCAACACAAATTAAGATATTGTTGATTAAATCTGAGAGCTATCTAACCCTCTATAGACAGCAACGTACAGAAATGTAGTAGATACGCCTGTAAAACAGTCCATGTGACATCAGTGGTTTAATGCATATGCACAATACCCCCCTGAACGTTTATTACATGAGATATGTTCTTAAGTACTCTCCAAAATGGTGACAGATGTAACTCAGGGGAGAAGAATGGTTGTGTAAATTATGTTATTTTTGTTTTCTGTGCACACAAAAAAAGTAGTAGTATTCTCTTAGCGTGATAAAACTTGAGACACTGATGTCACATGGACTGTTTTTCAAATGCATTTATTATGTTTCTGGATCTGGATCGTTTCAGTTGTGTTGCTAGCTATGAAGTGTCAGATGGCTCTCCGATTTCATCAAATCAAAAAGTGTTTTTGTTAGTACCTCAGTGGCGAGCTGATGCAGGTTGGCCTGTTCGATGTCCATCACCCAGCGGCCATGCAGAAGAAGTCTGCTTTTATCCCACCAGGTCAGTAGAGGGGACGGGTCAGCTGTGGGTTTGGTCAGTAAATCAACAGCCTGGCCAATCAGAGTCCAAGCGGGATCCCAGCACGGCCCCCACACGATGGTGTAGAGGGAAATATTCGCTATACAAACAATTAGACCAACTTAAGTCACATTGCTGCAATATCCTATTATATCAGACAAGATCAAGAGAGTGTTGTGACTCACAATGGACGTCATAGTAAAACTTCAGTGGTGGCATATTCCTGTAAACGGTCACGTCACCCCATGGCTGGCCGAGTTGGACCACCTGTTTTCGTTTTGCTCTCAGCTGCCCGTCCTGCTCGGTGCCCATTAGACGTCCCGACAGCGACCATTCTCTGATCTCAAAAAGGTAACGAGGATAGTCCCGGATTCGCACTGAACCATGCAAGAAACAAGAATCATGGACTCTTATAAGTGACAAAGAATTTCTTTGTACATGTAGCACTCAGCAAACAACACTTAAAGTTGATTTTGACAGAGTTTGATATTAGCATGTTGCTATGCTAAGAGCTCAATATTCTAATAAGAATAAAATACAAAGGAAATTAACTAATAGTAGACATTTCTTTTGTCAGCCATCTTGGATGTACTTTTCATATATACACACATACATATACATACACACACACACACACACACACACACACACACACATACATACATACATACAGAGAGAGCAAAAGTAAGGGTTTGTTGTGGCAGTTTAGAGCTAACTGACTTTCCTGTATTTAAGTACACTTGACTTACCCAGAAATGCATTAAGCTTGAATTTAAAAGCACGACACCACTGGATCACCAGCTGCAGGCCGTCTCTAGGGAAGGGGCTGATGCCATCGATGTCCCGCAGCTGCTCTCGAATCTGCTCAGGCCCGTGCAACGACTGATCCGCAATAGCCACTAGCTCCAACTCTGACACAGTCCAAGTCAGCAGAGACTTGCGCATGGGTGTGTTAGCATACAGCCGCTTGGAGCGTTGAATGTAGATCTCGATGTGCTTGCGCTCAAGGGAGGTGTAGAGCTCCTCGATCTTACGGGCCGGCAGGAGCTCACCGTGCTGCTTGCGTAGGTCAGCCACTTTCTTGTCCAGCAGCTGAAGGCGCTTGGCGCTTTCCTTGCTTTCGTCCTTCATTAGCTCGTAATTGTCACGTAGTTTGATCTCAAAGACATCATCCAGGAACACAAAAGAGAACTGGTTGATGCGGACCAGCAGATCCGGAGGAAGGCGACAAGGTTCTGTCGATGGGACGGCACTGCTGTGTAGGGTCTTCAGCCACTTTTGCACGCTGATGGCCTTATCGAAAGTGTCAGAGAAGTTGTACTGGTAAGGAAACTCAATGGCCAGGTTGGGTGCAGTGAAGAGCCAGGTGCGATTGCGAGATGTTTGGAGGAAAGGGAATTGAGATCTGTGCTGTTGCATCACCTCAAGCTCGTCCAGCATCTGCACCTCCGCCCCAGAAAAGGAGAAGATGTCATTGCCGTCAAAGTTGAACACAAAATGAGGAGTCTTCATCAGCATGACTCCAGGTCGTTTGGAGAGCGACAGTGCTTCTGCACTGAAGGTGATGAAGTTTGTCTCGGCCACGTGGGCGGTGAGCCGTGTGCTTGCCAACTCTACACAAACCAATATGCCTGATGAAGAGGCTGCAGACTCTTTTCCATCCTTCTGTCCTAGCTGCAGAGATTCAGACAGTGCCGTCCAATAGCTTTGGCTCTCTGTGACGTGCTGATACAAAAACATGTGATCCGATGGGGTCCACTGCACTGTTAAAACGTTTTCACTCCGCACCTGATCGGACAAAGATTGGAGGAAGTGAAATCAAGGTGTTTTTAAAGTCGACATTAAAAATGGACACTATGATCATGTGTTCAGCTGGATGCCTTCAAAAATGGTAAAACTAAACTGTTTAAATCTAGGTGAGTTGGAAAATGAGCCAATTTTTTAAAGACGTGGTGTGTTCCTTTCACATAGTGACAGGTTGATGGAGGGGAGGAATCTTTATCCTTCCACTCTCAAAATCATACAGTCATTATCGGAAAGACTTAAATACGCATTTGCAGGATCTGAAGGATTTTTCAGAAGAACAGTGGACAGTTTAACTGCTCAGGACAAGCAGGAGAAAGAAAAAAAAATAAAAACCTGCGGATTACCCAGGTAGCCACACAGTATTAAGAAACGATCATAAAACAAACTTTTTAACATTTTGTACATTTAAAAATTTCAACAATTATTTATTGCGGTCAGTTCTAAATAAAAAACAACAAGCATTTTGTTAGTAAATAGTTGGTAAAACATTTTGCAGATACCAAAAAATGTGTTTAAAACTGTACATCCCAAAGCGACTTTTATAATATTTTTTAATAAGCAACTTTTAGAAATATTTGCCAATACTTTTTTTTCATTGTTCTCTAAAAGCATTTTTTTTTTATCTGGTATGACTTGCAAATAAAAACTAAACAACCCTTTTTAAAGTTTTAAAAAACTAATTCTTGGTGACTGCATTCTAAAACCAAGTTTGATCCTTTTACACTGTAAAATCTAACAAATGTGCTAACTTAATATTTTTTGTTGACTTTACCTAAAGTGCTATTGTTTTTAACTTAAAAATGTACTATTTGTGCTAAACGTGCAAGTTACTCAAATATTCCTAGTAATGGTTACATGATTTATTTGAGTGCTGTGAAAGCCATGTGACCAGTTATGTCATCAGGGTTTGGACCGAGAACTTTCTGATCAACAGCCATCTTTTATATAATCTTCCCTCTTTTCAGGAAACCGAGGCTACTCTTCAACACACTACAGTTCTTTTTGGTATTCCTAAGATAAAAGCGTCTGCTAGATGTAAAACTCTTAACAACTTAATTTAATTAAGTAAGCTTAACAAATCACTTTTTACAGTGTAGTTGTGCTCAGCCTTCCTGTGTTGAGTACTTTTGCTGTATTGGACTGAAAGTCATGATTGTAGTGTTAACAAATTACTGTCCCCCTCTAAGCAACTGGTCACAAGTTATAAACCAATTCCACCGTAACAAATCAAAAAGAAAAACCCTCATTTTGACCAGACAGTAGTAAAATAGTTCAAAATCCTTCAGATTTCCAGTTTTCAATTTTACCCTTAGGTTTGGACCCTGGTATAATTTGTCAAAGGAATTAGATTTGAAGTGATCAATCATTGCAGTCACTTACAACCACACCTAGAGGTCATGGCCTGTAATAAGTGATCCTAGCTGATGGGAGTGATGTAGTACCTCCAGACTGCGGCCGCTGATGCTGTAGGAGATAGTAAACGCTGTTAGCGTCAGGATGGGGTTGGGAGTTTGGGCGGCTGGGCAGCAGGGCTCTATGCTCTCAGTGAGGGCCTTCACCACAGCCAAAGAAACACCTTGGACAGAAACATGTGAATTCTCCCCCGATCCTTCAGCTACCACTGCATCCACCCTCACTGCAACAGCCCCTTTAATGCAACACAGAAAAACAATCATAGACTGGGTACCTGTTTGGATACAAGGAAGAAAAACAAGAGTATTACTGATATTTTAGGGGCTTCTTTTAGTTCCCACCTGCCACATTGGAGAGTGTGAATGTGTTCACATCCTCAAGATTGAGTTTAAACTTGAATAGAGGTGGTAGACGGCTTGGAGGCTTTTCTGAAGTGGAATGTGAGGAGACGTTCTCTGCCTTGTCCAGTTTGAGAACGGAGAAGAGACGTGACAGACACAGAGTGCAGGTCTCGGACACCTCCAGCTGCAGGCCTTTCAGACTGGACTCCACACACGCGCTCCCAGAACAGCTGGAGTTCACCGTCCTCGACTTACTGTAGCTGCCCTTTGGGCGAATTCATTATAAAAGCGACAATGTAAAGCCAAATGCAGATCTTTCATAATAAATGATAATTAATCAATACATGAATACATTTTACCTGCAAAGTGAGAGAGTCTAGAATAAGGGCTTCCCCCCAGACATGTTTTCCAGCTGGGTGAGGAGCCTGCTGGATATGGGAACCCTGGCCCACACGCCACCAGAAATGATCCAGGGACAGAGAGGCTTTCTCAGTCACAGTCAGACTCTTCACGTCATCCTCTTCTGAGCCCAACAAGTGCTGCAGTTCTGTGAGACACGACAGACTCAGTCACACGTCACAGAAGGGATGCTTTTGAAGTGTTCAATCAATACTATTTTAACAGAAGCTGACTGAATACGGCAACCGCACTTTATTCATTTTGAAAAGAGTAATTGAGTTATACATTATAATATTTATTTAAAAAAATAAATACTGTAAAACATTTTACAGCCAAAGCACTTTATTAAAATTAAAGTTAATTAGAATAATTATTAAAACTGAATACATTAAAGCTAAGCATATAGAAATTAATTAATAAACATGACAAAATCATATAAAATTACTTAAACTAGCTTTTAAAGAATGAAAATTAAAACAAAAATATAAATCCAATAAATAAGTAATTAAAAAATATATAAAAAATAAAATGCCTACTAACTGCCTACTTTGACAAGGCAAAGGGACATATTCAGATAATTAAATTATTATAATAGATTTTTTAGGTAACACTTGATGTTAAATCCTCAAAAAAATGGTTATTTAATATGGCAAAACACTTGCTGCTATTGAGGTGGGATGTGAGTAAAGTAAAGTATAAGGGATAAGTCAACAGTGTAACTACAAATGTAGTTACAAAAATTAAAGATGTAATTACATGCAGCTATTTTTAAAAATATAATTACAACAATGCACATGCGTAACACGTGCATTGTATCAAATTATTCATTTAAATGTAAAAATATCATATTTAAGGGCAACCAATAAAAAGAGGGACCTATTTTTATATATAATATTTTACAGCAAGAAAAATATAATATTTTTAATAATAAAAGGAGCTGATTATATATCAGTGTAATAACAACAAAATAATGCCATGTTCAATGTGATTTCCCTGTGCAGATCAGTGTCACAAAATAATGAAATTATGCTTTTTAAAATATCTTTATGAAAGCCAAGCTATAAAATCACAATGTAAAAATACTTTCTCACTCATCTCTAACTGGTAGAGAACAAAACCCGCTGCTATTTAAAGTAATTCCTATCCTATATGAATGGGCTGCTCAACCGTCTCTTGTGTTTAGCAGCATTCAATAACCACACATCTCTATTTACCAGCGTTGGCTGAGATGAAGCCCAGGGCGAAGGGTGGCGTATCTCCCAACTGCACTGACACGTTGACATTAGACACGGAGGAGCTTATCATCACGGGAGCGTCCAGCTGAGGGAAACGCCTGCGAGACAAAAGCACACTTTATAAGAGAACAATAAACAAGACTTCCATTACCGCCCGATCTGGGATGCTCCGAAAGCAAGCGGGCCGATTAATACCTTTTTTTACGAGTTGTTTTTTTGTGCGAGAGCCGGTCCCATGACAACATGTCCAGCCAATGGGAGAACTCTTGATGACGGTAGTGGATGATACAAGTGTTGACGGTGACCGTGCTGGAGATGTCAACAGACGTCACCTTCAGAGAAAGCCAGAGACAAATAACGAGCAACAAAACAAACACGAAGCTGCGAAACGCACGACAAAGCAAGATGTTGAATTTGATAGAAAGCGAGCAAAACAACTCACCTGAAGTATCGTTCTGAGTGTGTTCAGGCATATAATTCTCTGTCGACTTTGTGACAGTAAAAGGCCATCTGAAAAACACCCAGTACCCACAAAACATAGCTTTAAGTGCGCCTTCGGATCTCTAAGCAAAAGTATTTAGTGCATTCTTATGTACTTTACCCTCGAGCAGAAGCTCCAGGCGGCTCTGAGGGAAACTGAGCTCAGGGGTGAAGCTCTTCAGAGGAAGCTGCTCATCGTCACGATCATAACCCAGCTTCAGAGATTTTAAAGTCCAGTTCAGATGTCTGCAAAACAAACAGTTTGTTAGGAGCGCAAACGTTACATTCAAGATCGATTCCCAGTAACTGACATGACTGCTCACCTCTTCTGACTGTGCATGGAAAGTGTGATATTAGTGTTTTCAAAATCCACATTGACCTTCTGTGGAATCAGGTTATGAAGACGCTCAACTGCTTCGGTTTGGATGTAAGAGTCTTCCTTGTCGTCTTGAAGAGGCACAGACATCAAAAAGCTTTGACATTTATAATTACAACAAGTTGAATTATATTGCACTATATTATAGCATATAACAGGGTTGATATATTATAGCATATAACAGGGTTTATATATTATAGCATATAACGGGGTTGATATATTATAGCATATAACGGGGTTGATATATTATAGCATATAACGGGGTTGATATATTATAGCATATAACGGGGTTGATATATTATAGCATATAACGGGGTTGATATATTATAGCATATAACGGGGTTGATATATTATAGCATATAACAGGGTTGATATATTATAGCATATAACGGGGTTGATATATTATAGCATATAACGGGGTTGATATATTATAGCATATAACAGGCACTAGTTGAAATAATATAAAAGCTGAATGAAATAAAATACAATACCAAGGCAACATTTAAAGATGAACATGAATTACTCAATGTAAAACGAAAAAGGAAAAAAAACTATAAAGCTATAAAACATACACATATATAATATTTATAACTATAAAAAAGTAAAATAAATAAATAAATAAATAATATGAAAGCAATTATGCAAATATATATATATTTATACATATTTTAAAAACATATCAATGATAAGAAAACAATTGTATTTTGAACAATTGTAAAATTAAATATATTAAATAATTTTTGCATCTTCATTTTTTTTTCATGTTCAAATATTAAACTACCAGGCTTTTATTTTTATGGAAAACCACACAATGTTAAAGGTGTCTCTTTTGTTAATGACATCTTTTTTTTTTTTGTTTCAGCTTTAGCCATTTGATAATTGCACTAAAAGCTACACTACGATTCGGATGCATTATGACTAAGTGCATAACTTTAATGTAAGGTGTGTGTGTGTGTGTGTGTATCTTAAAGGTCAAACCTGCAGTATGAGCAGTGCAGACAGCAGGAGCAGCTCCTGGAGGTTTGGGGAACTGGCTGAGGAACAGGCCCTCGTGAAGCTCAGCCAGCAGAGTTCTCACACACAGTCCCAGACGACCCGGCCGGAGCCCAGGCAGACTCACGTCACCATTCAGGGCCAGGCTCAGCGACACCTCAGCCAGACACATGTCCTGCTAATAAGAGGACAGGCACTCAGTTAACTAACACCTTCTAACCACCTGACCCAAACATTTCTACTTTGTACACAGTGAATTAATGAATGTTTGCTGCACTTACCAGTCTGCTGCTCTTCAGAACTTTACTGCTAAGTTGTCCCACTGAGAAATCCCAGGCCAACCTGGCAACATATCAGTAACATATCAGTAAGTTGTGTATATATATATATATATATAATATCATAATATATACACACACACACACACACACTGTATACACACACATACATACATTTAAAATAAACATAAAAAAATGCATATTAAATATATTAATCATGATGCAACCTTGGCGAGCATAAAAACCGTTAAAAAACCCCAAAATTGAACAATATTTTTTCAATTTTTTTACTGCACTTTTTCTTATTTAAAGCCAATTTCAGTTGTTTTATTACTTTTTATAGTTAAAACATTTATTATTATTAGACCTAATTTAATAATTCTATTAAATGAATATCCTGTGCATTACAATATTATGATGCCTAATTTGTTCTGAATTAATGTTATTATTATTATTATTATTATTTATTTATTTATTTAGACAAAATAGCAATGAATTTAGATATTGACCATTTTTTGCCACGGTCAATCATGGCCCTATGCTTTTCACTTATATTCATCAAAACATGATGATGTTAAAACTAGAGTCAGGTTGATGAAGTGAGCTCTACCTGCTATGTACACGGTTAACAGTCACACAACACCATGCAGAAGTCTTTTTAAAAAGAAGTTCTTCTTTCTGACGGGTTCCTCACCTTTTACTTTGATGATCCAGCAGCAAAGTGATGGCAGAGGAAGTCATGTGCCAGAGGGACTCGGGCAGGGCCAGATTCAACACCATCACATTTATAGAGTCAATGTGGAACGACAGCAGCTGCAAAACACACCACTGGAAACTTTTAAATCTTGTAATGATAACGAAACAGGGTGATCTTTCTTGCATTCCTATAACTTTTCTTTTCTTCAGAACAAAAAAAAAAAAAAATAAAAAAAAAATATATATATATATATATATATATATATATATATATATATATATATATATATATATATATATATATATATATATATATATATATATATATATATATAGTTGTTCTGTTCTCAACTTAACTTTTCTCCAAGTTGATTACCTGAGAGAGGAGGTGCAGGGTAGATGGACTCGGAGGAGGTCTTTTTGAATTCTCCTCATTGCTTTTAGGAGTCCGGGGCCTAAATGGCTCCTGTAGGTCAAAGCGGACCCGGGCCTCACCAACGCACAACGCCAAAAACCTCCTAACAAACACAACACAATCACAATGAGCAAACCTCAACAGACAGCATTTACACTAACAATGCCTTATAATTATACTTACGGCAAATCCGGGTTAACTATTTTGCAAGAAATCCATATCCTATCGATTTCCTACAACACAGAGAAAGGCTTTATAGTGCTAGAACGCATTAAATATCACTTCACCACATCAGTTACAACTCTAAACTACACAAAGCCTACTGTATAATATCTGATATGCAAATGTATAAGGCATCAAGTGATCAAACTGCTGCTGCAACTTTACAAATACTCTACAAATAACTTTTATATATATGTATCTTTCAAGATGAACACTTACTAAAGCAACTTAGCTTTACTTAACTGTATCACTGTAAATCACTGTAAAATGTGAGCATCAATTACGATACATCAGGTTTTTGATTGATCTCTCAATCATCATGCAATACACTGAATTATATTTTTTGCACCACATGATTAAAAACTACAACGTTTTGATTATAAACCGTAGCATTCAAGAATCAACTTACCAAGACCAAAAGATATATAGAGTGATCGCATTCAAAATATTATGTATATATAAATGAACTCACATACAGCACATATTTAGAAAAAAATTATAATTTATGTAGAATTTATAAACATATACATACACACACACACACACTTTTAAATAAACATGCATGTCCAGACCAGTGGATTGATTTATTTAATAGGCTCATGAATTAAAAAATATACTCAACATAAAGCACATAATGGAACTTTTACCATTATTTTGTCTGAAAGTTTAATACCTAAATAAATAAACAAACAGATAGATGTTTTGACTATCCATTCATGCATTAAACTTCTGAACGTGAGCCGACGTTACAGTGTGTGACATACGTTTTTTTTTGATGCAAAAACCAAACCCACCAGAGTGTGTTGAGGCTGAAACTGAACACTGATTCCTCGCACTGAAAACAGACCCACAGATCTGATCTTGAGCTCTGCATTCAGGGCATCGTGGAAAAAACGGACAGCCAAACTGCATGCAAACCATCTAATAAAACACAAAGGGGGCAGTTTTGATTGGTTTAATGTCGCATTTTCAATATATGCGCATATTAAATCAAGCCGGCTTCTTACCTAAAGATCAAAAGGAACACAACTGCCAGGATGAGAAATACTGAGATGGCAATCAGCAGGGCAGCCATTGTGCTGCAGATAATCCTTCACATTTAGCCTACAACCATGGCACCTGACTTCAGACCACCTGTCACACAGTCACTCACATTAACACCCGCAAAATCATCTCAAAACACGTTAAATTAACTGTTAGTGAATACTTTCAAGTGAACAGGGAAAACAGTGCATTAACGTTTTAATGCGAAATTAAAGCAAACGAGTGCATTTACGTTCTTCATTCAATTTGTCGTATGAAATATTAAGCATTAAAAACGTGTTCGCTGCGAAAAAAACTAACCGAAAGGCATCACAGAAGAAGATTATGTTGCGATTATTATTTTACGAGTCAAATTACAGATCAATAGATACATGATATAACAACAATCCTGCGCTGGGATTGTTACATTTTTATTCTCGAAACTATCTAATCGTTTGATCGTCAAAGTGTCGTTGTCGTGCCACTCTGGCACTGCAAACAGCTGTTGGGTGGAACTTGCGCTGTTGAGCAAAGCAGCATTAGCCTGTTAGCTGCCAAAACACTACAGCGCAATTCCAGGCGAGACTTATTTCACTTCCTAATTAAGTCGTTGACTGTAATTAGCAGCTTTTAAGTCGGGTTACCCACCTGAACGGGTTTGTAACGCAGACCAGTGGCTCTTTACGTGTGCAGCGCCCCTCCGTCTCATGCTAGGCTAACAGCTAGCAGCGGGATCATGACAGCTCTCTGTCAATAAACGGACATGCTAATCATGTTTACCCGCTTCCTTAAACACACAACCGTATATTTACATCCGCCGTTAAGCTGATAAACCACATTTCATTCGAGATTTTTAATAACGGTCTTTCCTCTTGTGCTACTTCTGTTGAAGATGTGTGAAGACAGAAATAATAACTTTTTAGAAATTAATGTTGCGAGTTTTCATAATAAAAGTCCCATGAGCTGAGCACACGAAAAAAGGAGGGTAATAATTTTGTTACATATTTTTTTAACTAAACAGGCACAGCGGTTTAACGAGTCTTTTCATCTCTATAGACGAATGCTCTGCAATCCACAGTCTTATTTTAACTATTATAAATGACAGTATGTATATGTTTTATGATTGGACAGTCAGCTGACAGTGATCTTTATCTCAGTGTCACCTGACCACAGGTCACCTTGCACCAGTGCTTCTCAATCTGTCTGCCACATTTTAGTTCAACTGCTTCTTCTGGTATTTCTGCAGTGCAATGGCAATGCAAGATTGATTTATTTAGCTTCTTTTTTTTTTTTTTTTTTTTGGGAGTGTTGTACATATATATTTAAAGAATAATTTTGTGAGTATATAAGATTGACAATTCTGTGTTTGTCAGTAAAAACAACCGTTGTCAAGTAGGAAAAGAAATATGATTTCATCTTACGTCTTTATTTTTTTCAGTATTTTAATAGAATTTTCTAGTCATTCTGTAGCATTTGGTAAACAATTAAGTCAAATCAAACATATTTATTATTTATTTAAAGCAAATATATTAATACTTTATTTAAAGCTAATGTATTATTAATTTTTTTTTTCACACTGCTTTTCTCAAAAGCCTCCAGATCACAATTTGAAATCCTCCGGTTGGCAAGCAGACAGCACGCAGTTTCTTTCCTATTTCTATTAGGTCTTTCCTATCTCTGACTAATCAGCAGAATGAAACATTTCCGTCTTTTTCAGTCACTTCTGTGCACAACACACCATGACGCTAGTAATAACTGCAATGAATTATGAACAGCACCAAAGGCAGAAAATGTTCATTTTCAAACAGCCACTGAATATCCATAACATTACACTTCCCCTTTATTTATCAAACCCATTTACATAAAAAAAAAACACAATCGTGAAGATTTAATTTTTATAATTACACAAATATACATATTTTTCGCCACGTCTAAAAGTTGAGAGATGCTCGACTTTCATGCGTAATAACCAAAATGCGGTTGATTGAACATGCCGGGTCTTTTCAAGCCGAAGCCTTCTGCTTGTTGTGTTTGGAAAACCACTCGTCGCTCTTATCTGCAGCCATGGCCTGCGAAAGCAAGCGAACGGAAAACACATGAACGCGGTTTGGAAGTGGATGACAGGATTGACTTTGTACTGTATAATGTGCTGAGACTGATTACCTCATCCAGTAATTGACTGCCCTTTGGGTCCACAGCAGAAAGCTGCCTGAACGCCTCATCGCCCACGAAGCAGATCTCATGGCCATCCTGCATTAAGCAGAATCAGACTCAGCCGAGAAGAACATTCAGCGTTCAATCCAAGCAGCGTTAAACAATGAAGACTCACAGGATCTGCAAGAATGACGACTTCCACCGTGGCTTTTCCAGGTGTGTCCAGACTCACGAGAGGGGTGAGGATTTTCTGCTTTTCTTTTTTCATTAGCGCTTCCACGTCTGGTAACTGCAAGGCAAAGGGTATTTTCTTTAAAACGGCACCAGGCAGAACGGATATTGTTGGTCGATGTTGAAACATCTGACCTGGTCCCGAGGGCAAGCGAACGCCATCCTTCCGAAAGCCGTCCCATGATCCACGGCGCCTCCGATGTCCTGTAACTCCAGCTTAAACTACAAAAGACCATAACCTATTAAAACAACACATAAACTACCGCTCAGAAGCTTGGGGTTGGTAAGATCTCGTGCTCGCCAAGGCTGCATTTATTTGATGGAAATACAGTAAAAACAATATCATCCTTCATGTAAAACAACTAATTTCTATTTTAAATGGTATCATAAAATGCACATCATTCCTGTGATCAAAGCTGAATTTCAGCATAACGTCTCCAGCCTTCAGTGTCACATGATCCTTCAGAAATCATTTCTTATTATTATCAATGCTGAAAACCTCTTAATATTTTGCATCCTTTGATTAATAGAAAGTTCAATAGAACAAGAATATTTTGTCTTTACTGTCACTTTATCAAATTAACATATTCTTGCTGAATAAAATATTTCTTCCAAAAATAAAATAATAATAAATTATATATATATATATATATATATATATATATATATATATATATATATATATATATATTGTTCAAATATTTACATGTATTAGTGCTGTCAAACTATTAATCACATCCAAAATAAAGCTTATGTTATACGATTTATATTTCTTATGTATATATAAATACAGACATGCACATATATAAGATATATAAAATATATAAGAATATAAGATACTGTTATATCTATATACGAATTATATTTATATATGATATAAATAATATAAAATACAAGTAAATATTTTAAATGTATGTGCATTTATATATGAATAATAAATATACACAGTACACACGCATATACTATTTTTTTTGGATGAGATTAATCATGATTTCATTCGATAGCACTAATATACAGTAATCTATATACACATTTGTATAAATACATTTTTGTTCAGTAAGGACCTGATATAAGTTTTATAAAAAGAGGATAACCAAACTCATTAGGTCCAGCCCTAATAAATTACCCACCGCCAAACATATAACAAATGTATTATTTTCAGCCAAACCTGATTGTCTGAGAATCCCATCAAGGCAAACTTTTTGTCCTCGTTTTTCTCAATAACCTTCATTCCCAGCAGAGCAGACCAATAATGAACAGACCGCTGCAGATCAGACACCGCCAGGGAGACTTTCTGGACAGGATCTGTTAGCAGAAACGATCAGTTAGGAGTCAGTACACAGGTATACATTTACTTCCATATCTCACAAAGGAAGCTCTCACATCCCTATTATAACACCCACCACAGCTCGGCTGTTCCTCGTCTATGAGGTAGAAGCGGTATCCTCCCGGAGCTTCAGTCACGTAGAGAGACTCTTCGACTTGCGTGAGAGGCCAGTTCAGCTTCTTAGCGTTTCTCACAGCCTGACTGGACTGCAGAGTGAGGCCCTGACATCCAAGAGCTTTATTTAGATAGGACCCCAGGTAAAAGGAAACACTAAAAATGCTTTCGAAAATTCTTCTGCTGTATTTTATTGCAAAAAAACACAAGTGATTGAACGTGTTATAACAATTCAAGGCAGAGCTGAAAGAGTTCTTGTACATTGACGTCTTGTAGAATCCGACATGTTATGGTTTCGCATGTTTATGTCCTACTTTACGCGCCCTAAATGTTTAATATCAATGTCAATTACCAGAAAGTCATTGCCAAGGCGGTATTCACCCACTCCATAGTTATAGGTCAGCTCTGCAACGAAGTGGTCATCTTCTGGGCCGAAGCCCACCATGGTTTTACTCCATTTCCCATCATATGGACTGAAAACAAGCAAGTTACGCGCGTGAGCTAATATTTAGAATCCGATACAGTTTATGCAGGTAACTAAGCTTTAGTCAAATAATAAAAAAGCAGGACTAACCCGTTGCAGGTTGCTTTGCAGCCCTCCACAAATTCTTCATGACGCAGAATCTGCAGATCACAGTAAATTATTATTGATTATAAAAGGTAGGTTTTGAGCCAAACTCTGTTTGTTAATTAACTGGCTTATCAATAATATTAGGAGGCAAAGTTCCCACCGTATCACTTACATAATAGAGCTAGAGTTTTATAAAAAAAGATCAGCTCTTCTACCTTCATTCCCAAGACATCTCTGTAAAAAGTGGCTGTTTTGGTCCTGTCTCCTACTTTAAAAACAAAATGCAGTGCTCTTCTTAGCGCCATCACTTCTGAAAGTCTACTGCGACCGGGCTGATCACACACTCTGTGTCAATACACACACCTCGAGATCGACTGCTCTGCTGTCTACAGCCCGTGGACTAAACCATCATAATTAGCTTTGATTTCCTCGCGCATCCACAGCGCCGTTACATACGAGGGCATATTGCGTATTTATATATTTAATATGCTGTAATGCATAACAACGTCACAACATGTTAGTTTGAATCTTAATAACACAGTTTTCGGTGAATTCTTACATGGTACAGTCCATTCGTGTGATGAGGCACTGAGTCAACCAAGCGAATCGGTTCCAATGAAGAGTTCATTCCAAAGAGTCGATTCGAATACCGAACGGTTCTTTTTAAATACTAAACAGCATGTTGTACAGAATTACATACAGAGACAAAACAAAGCAAAGGAAGAGAAACTTATATGCAACCAGCCAGGCTAAACAACAGAGTAATAAATTCGTCTAAGACACAGATGAATGAAGAAATACAATTTTCGTTGCTTTCGGATGAACAGAATTTCGGATAGTTTCCATGTAGCCTACTTGTATAAATCAAATTATGTAACTTGTGTAGGCCTATATGAAATGTGTATAAATTAATATTTCTAAAATATTTCTAATCTTTTATGGGGTCAAATAATACAAAAACACCTCTGCACAAAAAGAAAAGTTACTTACAAAATAAAATTGGACAAGCAAAATTGTGGCCTGTTTTTTTTTTCCCTGTATAAGTGCATTCTCTTCACTCTGTTTCTATCGCTCTTATACTCAGTTTACTCGGTTCACCGGGCTCATAACGAATCAAACGTGATCAAATGTATGATTCACTATAGTAAGCAACAAGTATATGCATACTTTATATCAATGTTGTTTGTGCGTACTACTTAACGTTAGTCGATGAGAGACTCGACTCGTGAGTGATGCAAAAAAAAAAAAAAACCTCTCGAAAAAGATCCGACTCAAAAGAACGATTCACGAATCGGACATCCGTCGTTCATTCCCCGTGACGCAGGCGATGGGCGGCGAAGAAACATGGCGGCGCTCGTGTATAACGTGAGTCGAGGATTCGTTGTTTTCGGGGAACGTAGTTTATTACTCAGAGGGCATAATAACCACCGGATCTCGGTCAGTGCGAGGCGATATGTCCGAGGCCTCCGGCGGAGACCAGTGGCGGTCCTGTACCCTGATGGTGAACGAGAGAGATTAATTAGGTCCAACGAAGCAGCTGATAAAATGAACCGGAAGCTGTTCGCACAGAAGGACAGACACGGAGAGAAGGTCTCAGAGAGAGCTGGCAGCCGGCAGTGGAGCGGACATGTCTCTGAAGACACAGAAGAGTCTTCACTGATGAGGGACAAACTCGCTGGGCTCCGCTTCGAGAAAGCCCCCCCCGGAGACGACAGGCTCGCGTGAGTACAGATCAAACGATCACACAGATATATCAGCAGCCTCAGTGCATTAGTTGAACTTTAATAATTATTTTAATTATAATTTCCGTGTATTTAATAGAGGAGCACCTGTACCGTAATGGACTGTAAGTCTGACTGCTTCAGTTTTTACATGAGCGCAAATGTTAATGCTGAAGCATATAAGGATGCTCTTGGGAACTGTGTGCTTCAGTAAGTTTTATAACAACGGGACCCTTTTCTATTCTAAAATGCAATTTAAACACAATTCGTATATTTAAATTGTATTTCCATCTCTGTTGCTAGAGTTTTGGAAGTGTTTAACATGACTGTATCCATATGTACAAGTGATCTATCGGACCAAATTTAAAGCTTTCTTTTACTAAAATAATAATAAATATTATTAATAATAAATTAAACAAGAAGCTCTAACCTTTGGCAAAAATAAAGGTGTGTGTGTGTATATATATATATATATATATATATATATATATATATATATATATATATATATTATATATATATATAAAAAAATTATAATTTTTAATTAATTTTTTCATATGCAGAATAATAGAAAAGTTTATTATTATTAAGTTTCCCTATTACGACAGCATACATGTATTGTTGAGGAGTTAATAATAATAATAATTAAAAGACATATGTATTATTCTTTTTTTTTTTGTGCAGTCAAAACATCAAGGACACATCTTGTTATAATCTTTTTTTTTTCCACAAATGGTGATTGCCTCAAGGGTCACTGTTTTGAATTATGCGAGTCCTGACAGGTCTAAAATATGACTCCTCTTTATAGGTTCATCAGAGTGTATTAGGATAAAGTAAAGTCACGGTTTGTGAGGTGGATTGTTTTGCACACAAGTTGTTATTTTCATCAAAGGAAAAGTTGCACGGTGTAGTTTTGCGAGCTCTGCCCCTCTGCCCTCAGGAAGGTGGCCAGTGTCGCCCGGTCCAGAGCGCTTCAGGATAAGGAGGGTAAGGTGCTGCTGGAGGGCAGGCGTCTGATCTGTGACGCTCTGTCTGCCGGGGTGTCTCTTCAGACGCTCTTCTTCAGTGCGGTGGAACGACTGCACGAGCTTCCTCTGGATAAACTACAGCAGGCCAAGCTCATCAAGGTCAGGTATGAAGACATGAAGACCTGGTCTGACCTGGTCGCTCCTCAGGGTGTTATAGGTGCGTTTACGGCTCCTTTATGAACCTAGTTCACGTTTAATGTTCATGACACACCTCTAATCGCATCGTTTCCCTCAAATCACAGCTATATTCTCAAAACCGGATGCCTCCCGCCTGGAGTTTCCAAAAGAAATGCGTCTTCAGTCAGTTCCTTTGTTTCTGTTATGCGACAATATACGTGACGCGGGGACCCTGGGGACTGTTTTACGCTGTGCTGCTGCCGCTGGCTGTGAGCGTGTTCTCCTGTCCAAAGGTGTGTTATACAGTTATATAGAAACATGTCTTTGTTGAAGAGGGAGACGTAACGCATAACCTTAAGAACTCATAAAACACTGCCGCCTTTTTTTAAAAGCCATAACTTAGTATTTAATGAAGAACTTCTCAATCATTTGTAATGCAATAATTAAATATATTGGTAAATTAACATAATATGAGAATTAATAATAATCAAAACAAAAAGATTTAATTAGAGACAAGGTATATATTTTTATTTGTGTGTGTGTTGATATTGTGTTTGTTTGTGCATATGTTGACCAAAAAAATGTATAAAAAAATTAAAAAGTACTTTTAAATTCAATATTGTAAGCGAAAGGGGCTAAATGTATTTTACAAATGTATTTCGAAACAAATATAGCGCAAAATCTGCATTATAAAATGTGTAAAGTCACCACAGATATCCAGGTAATTAAACGGTTATCTATTTTAAATGGTTATATCTTGCAAAAAAAAAAAAAAAAAAAATTATTTTAATAGCATTGACGCATTTTCAACTTTTTAAGAAATTGTAAAAATATCTCTTGGATCAAATATGACTTGAATACATGAAAATAATGTGGGTTTTTTTTTTTTTTTTTTTTTTAGGTTGTGTGAACGCCTGGGGGCCCAAAGTTCTCCGAGCAGCAATGGGAGCTCACTTCCGCCTTCCGGTCTTTTCTAATTTAGACTGGGATGAAATTTCTGAGCACTTACCAGAGGACGTGGTGGTCCACGTAGCAGATGACGGCACACAAGCTCCAGGACAAACAGAAGAAGGTTTTTCAGACGATTCCAGTGACGAAGAGTCCGACGATGAGCTTTCGCTGGCAGGTCTGAAGCCTCGGGTGTACTGTGAGAGCTGGGCTCAGAGGAGCACGGCGCTGGTGATCGGCGGAGACTCGCACGGCCTGAGTCCGGAGGCTCTGCGACTGGCTGTGGAGACGGAGGGCAGGAGGCTCTTTGTGCCCGTAGCCCCGGGAGTGGAGAGCCTGAACTCTGCCATGGCTGCTAGTGTACTGCTGTTTGAAGGCAGACGGCAGCTTCTGCAGTTGTCGGACAAAACACGGCGAAAAACAAGATCTAAAATCTCTAAATGAGTGTTTTCCTTAAAGCATTAAAGATCTTTCACTTTATTTAGCATTGTGACCTTTGACTGTGTTTGAAAAGTTTGTTTCTTGAGCTGAACGGATTTAAAGAGATGTAGCAGTACGTTACTGCAGTGAATGGGTGCCGTCAGCAGTGTTGGGGGGAAGGTACAATATTGCGTTACTCCCTAAAAAAATGTTACTTTACTTTTGCGTTAGTTTTTAAATACGAACAGGTTTTGACTGTTTGCTTTTAATATTAGAAGTCCTACTTACTCTCTTCCTGGATGGCCTAAGAGTAAGTGCATTTTCAGCAAATTTCTTTTTTCCGAGGGAACCGTGGCATGACCTCATTGCATTGCATGTTTAATTAAGCGAGTGGCATATGGTTATTCTGGCAAGAATTCCAGATTTTCTGAAATTATGGTTGATACTGATGATCGTGGCCATTATTAACATCATCATTTGGTGTAAACGAATTAAAAACAAAACACTGAACGCTTAAATTAACACTACACATCAAGATCATGTACAGTATGAAAAATAGAAACTGTGTGTGTGTGTGTGTGGGCCTATAATGTAAGTGGAAATGAAAGACTGAAGGAAGTACATTGCTTTGTGGGATATTTTCAGTGTATATCGCATGATCTGGTAAATTTAAAAGGTCGACCAAATAATCCGAAATTATCATCAGACAGTCTGCTTAATGCGCAAACCCAGTCCTAAGTCTAGAGAGAACAGAGACATTTTAAACAGTGAGTTTTAATGGCTATGACATTTCAAACACAACCAAGGACAGACAAACTGTGCTTTAATTGGCTACATTTCATAAGGAAGCTTGCAATTAAATGCTGTTTATTGTGCCTTCGAAAAAAAACATAGACCGCTTTAATACAGGGGACCTTCACAGAAAATCCACTTAAATGTCATGTTTGAGATGGGAACGGATCAGTCATTCGACAACATCAAATATCAACAAGAAGGTGGGCGAAGACCTTTAAAGTATCGACTACAGACAACTGCATTAAAAATAAACAGCGGCAGCTACACAAAGAACAGACAGCGCCTTCTATACAAGGATATCAACATCGGCTTGTTCGTGTATGCATGTTCATCAGCACCCATAAAGTAGAGAATCACAGCCGTACAGGACATATGGCCACGTGAAATGTGCAGTGTCTGTGGAAAAATACAAATAATAATACATCTACCAAGCTATATTTATTCTAAGCTCTCGATTCTTGAAACAATATCCAAGGATAGAAGGAAACGCTTGATAAAAATCTCAATAAAAGCGAATTGTGTTCACTTGCAGCTGCGGGGGGGGGGGTCGATCTGATCTCTAAATGTAACGGCAAAAGACAATCAACGTAAAAAAATCTGCATTTTACCATCAGCGCTGTAGTAAATGCAAGGCACCACAGGAGGAGGCGGCCGCTTCGAGATGGAGGGGTACGTATTAAAAGAAGTAAAATGTCAATACAAAGTACGCTTCTGTTGAAACAGTCTGACAGGGAGAGGAGAGAGAGAGGGGGAGAGAGAGAGAGAGAGCACGCCTGGAGGTCAAGGGTCAGATGGAGGTTCGGGTAAAAGGGTGCGGGGAGGTTCGAGGACTTCAAATGGGCTCCGGTTTGAGCTTCTCGGCCAGAAAGTCACTAACAAACTGTTCTACCACGGCTGGTGTGATTTCCTCCACGTCTTTGACGTATTTGGCGCGGGCTGACATGTCCAGGATGGTGAGGAGCGGCGCGGCTTCAGGAAGGTTGGTGTAGTCCCGCAGGGAATCGCTCATATCATCCTGCCGGGAGAGGAAAACATCAGCTGAAGCGATTATTATTGTCTGCGAAGGGCGAAAACGACTGGAACTGGAAATAACCGCTGCGTAGACGGCACCGAGTGCGGTGTAAAGCTCCCGCTCTCTCAAAAGCGGCGTGACGCCACAGACGGGGGGAGTCTCTTTCTGGCCTCTCCGCAGCAGAGTCGAGAGCTCCTCTCACTCCCCACAGAGAGCAGGTCTCTGCTGCTGCAGGGGACGGCCAGGAGGGGGTACAAAAACACCGCGTCACCCACCTGCTTGCTTTTGAGGCACTACAACCCCAGGAAACTTCAGAGAGATGAATCGCACTGGGTGAGTGTGGAATAAAAATCCCATTATTCCACATGGGGGGCCCTAAATGTGTGTTCGCGGGGTAACAAGGGAAGGAGGAGGGATTTTATTTTCCAAATCTCTTCTGCAGTCTTTCTTTGAGATGCGGGTTTGATCATAACACGCTAAGGCTCCATAAATGATTAAGATGCATGTATAAAAGCACTGCTCCTGACTTCGCTGCCCCACAAACACATATAAACTAACTGAACGTATCCTATGTGGATTAAACGGTGAATTTGATGTTTATGTTTTTGCAAGAATGCTTTTGTTCATGCTTTTAAAAGGGGTGTCTTAGAGAGGCTTTCAGAAGTGTCCGGGTTTAAGAGGAGAGAGACTTTCCAGCGTGTCATCGGCGTTCAGTTCAAAGGTCAGCATCTCTGATGGTATGGGGGCGCATACGATATGCGCAGCTTGAATATTTTGGAAGGCTATGAATTATTCCCATTTCAAGGAAGTCTTTTTTATTTCAGCAGGACAATATAAACCCCGTACTGCAGCTATTACAACAGCATGGCTTCGAGGGTGGAAGACATATTTTGTGTTTGTAGAGAATATCTGGCACATCGTTTAATGAAATATATGTCAAGGTCAACCACAAATAAAATTGTACGATCTCTCAGTTTAAACATTTGTAACATTATTCAGTCTTAAAACGTCCGCTCGCTTTCAGGTAGTGATTCACATGACCTTTTTTTTTTTTTTTTCAAACATAAAAATACATTTCGTGTTAATATTTCGAGATGAATACTTTCTTGACTGAAACGCAGAGTTTCTGTGATTATGCACGTCTTATGTTTATATTGTAATGTGAGCATCAAATACGATAAATGAAACATTTATTTCTTTATCTCTCAATCATCACTGGTTTGAATCATTATGTTTTGCTCCCCACTATGAATCTGATGCTTAAATAGATTTATATATTATTAAAAATCACAACTATCAAAATGTAACTTTACCTATTAGCTATATAAATATCAGAAGCTGCACTAAACTTTGCTCAGTTTGAGCCTCTGAATAAAATGAGGGTAATATATTTTTCAGCTTCATGTTCTCACTATATGAGCCACAAAAGCCTGACCTTTTAAAACGTTATACAAAACGTAAAACAAAACAAATGCAAACTTCTTTTTTAAAGTAATTATATCTTGCTTAAAAATTGTTTCAACAAATGATATGTTGCCTATTAATCTATTGTCTATTCTACAATATATTACTTATATTTCATGTCATGTAAAGCTTCACAAAGCTGAATGTGCCTACTTTCTCCACCAAACATGACCAGCATCTTTCTCTTAGCAATAGGCCGTCTCTCGCTTCTCTGATTCAAACCGATTGTTCTTCCCTCCGTAAAGTCATCAAAATGAGTGTGTCTCGAAAAAAAGAGCACAGTAATTTCAGGAGGGAGGCATTATAACGCAAGGCACGGTTGCATTTTTAACCACAAGAGGGCAGTGCAACAGTTTCAAAGAGATTTGGGTTGGTTTATTTCATCTCTTGACTGGCTCTCAGTGAAACTATGAGCTGTTCCACAGCAGTGCATGGATTAAACCGCACGATCAGATCTTGGGCCTGTAAAAGAGTCGCTGTGCCGTTTTTTGCTACCTAAAAAGGACATGCAGGGCAACAGAAAGTTTGTGACCTCGACTTCAAACAAATCTACCAAGAGGTGGAAGCAAGCGTTTAGAAAAAACTAAGCGGCTATGCGAAATTTCAAGTCTAACATTACTAAAAAAAATGCTATACGAAGGGTGGGGAAAATCAACCTTAGATGACTACAGATGTCCTGCTTTATGGCGCAGGAAAAGTGGATCACATGGGGGTCGCTGGCGGTTTTACCCATAATCACTTCCTTTTCCACGTTCCAGATGCATTCCCCTGTCCGTCGTGTCCGGATTAACTGCAATGGCTGTCCAAATGCGACGTGCATTGCAACGCGAAAAGCCCGTTTCTGGGATCTGTGCTAAATGCTCTCTCGTGAAGATAGCGGACGGATAAAGATCGGCGAGGGCCGTCCGTCAGCAGAAGCGAATATAGAGAGAAACGGAGCCTGTCAGTGTAACCCTTCCAGGCTTTTAGATATGAAAAGATTACATCTCTCGGGCTGTCTGCCTGTCTGTGGTAAGCCATGCATCTTCTTTTGTGGAGCAGCTAACCTTGTGTAAACCGTTCTTCAACCCCGGCGGCCCTCTGGCGCACACACACAGTCCCTCGCCGCCTCCAGCGCTCGGCTCTCCGTGCGGAGACAAAGGGTCAGCCTGTGGCTGCCTCCAGCTGCTAGCGTGATAAGGGCCAGCGTGTTTACCAAATTACAACGTGAAGTTTATTCTGCCTATTGTGGGGGCCTGTAGCATTCCATAAGCATTAGCCATCTGCTCATGCAAGCAGAGAGATATGGCCGTCTGATTGGCCGGCTCGCTACGAACGGCCCGTGCCGATTGGTTATCTGAGAGCTCTGATCTGAACCCGACAGCGTTCTAGCCGTGCGCCGCACCGGACATTAGGTTCAAATAGCTGCGCACTGGAAATAAATAAAAGCCATCGGTGAAAGAATGCGTCTCGTTGCCAAGCTGATCGCGTATTGTGTCGCTGATTACAGGATTATTCTCAGTAAAACGGGAATTATAGTCTAATCGACAGCATCTGAGGTATGTTGGTTTATAAAAAAAAAACATGGTGGAAAATCCTTTAAAAGAAATGTTCTGGTTTAAACCAAGCTAGGTTAAACCCACACATAAATCTAAATGAAATACGAAAATAAAAAATGTGAAAAATGTTAAACTACTGTTTAAAAGTATGTTGCTGTTGTTTTTGAAAGAATCTTCGCTTACAAATTGCTGAATTTACTTGACTGGAAATATAGTACAAATTTCAATCATTTCAATAATATTTAACATACCTGTATTCTATTTTAATATATTTTGATATGTAATTTATTCCTGTGATGCAAAGCTGATTTTCAGCATCCAGTCTTCAGTGTCACACGATCCTTCAGAAATCATTCTTATATGCTGATTTGCTGCTCAAGAAACATTTCATACTGTTAACAGTTTTGAAAATAGATGCTGCTTGTTTAATATTTTTAAGGAAACCACAAAGGGTAAACTGATTTATAGAGAGTTGAACGGAACATGTGATTTGATTAGTTTTATTCAACCTTGCTCAATAAAATAATTATTTAAATCTTACTGACCCCAAACTTTTGAATGTTAGTGTACATATATATATATATATATATATATATATATATATATATATATATATATATATATATATATATATAATTAAGTATCATTCATTACATACAACATACTTGATTTAGTTTGCTTATGAATTAATTCCACCCACTTTTCTTCTAAATAACCATTCAATTAAATGAATGAAGTATTCAGAGTTCAGGAAAACAGCATTTTTTTAACCTCTGAAAAGAAATGGTACTTTCTAATAGCCTCCAGCTCTGTATCTCATTTTCCTAAATTTCTTCACTCCACACGATCTGCTCTGATTGGACGGAACTGGCCTGTACACATTAAGTTCATCTTTGATGCTGATTTGCAGTTGATTCCTGGACTATGTTAAAATGTGAAACGATATGTTATGCAACGAATGAAGAAAAATTATTAAATAAAGACTGTTTTAAAAATATTTATATATTATATATTAAATATATTAATATAGTGACAAATTCCTGTCAACACAGCAGTGTTTTGGACAACACAGCAAAACAAAGCAAAAAACAAAAACTACATAAAACAACAACAAAAAAACATAAGACACCAAAAACAAAACAAAAAAACAACACAAAACAGCAAATCAAACATAAAAACAGAACTCAAGCTAACAAAACACAGCAAAACAAACCAATGCGAACAAAAACGACATAACACCACAAAGCAAGACAAAATGCATCCAAAAACAAAACACAACGCAGCGAATCAAAACAAAAAAATTAAACAAAATACCAAACAAAATGCATGCAAAAATAAAACAAAAACCCGTACAAACAAAAAACAAACCAGAAAACACAAAAATAGTAGAGTAAGGAACTACACCGGCGCTTTGAGGGGTTAAAATATCATATATTGGTAAATGTGTAGTGTAGAGCGGGTTTAAACATCAACAGCTTAAGAACATGTGGGGAATGCCTGAAGCTCAAACCGTGGCCATTTCAGGGTGTGCCACACACACACACACACACACACACACACACACACACACACACACACAGACACACAGACACACAGACACACAGACACACAGACACACACAGACACAGACACAGACACAGACAGACAGAAAGACAGAACAGTGGTAAGAAAGTTAAAGTGAGAAGGGAAAAGGAAAAAAAACAGGTTGCTAATCGTCTATTGATTACAGCCGCTGTCACTCTCTACACGACTTCCGTAAAGGTCACAAAGAGTAAACAGGAGATAAGAGTTATGAAAATGTTGGCTTTCCCCCCTTTTGGAATGCAGGCTTGAAAGACGAAGAGGTGATCAGGGAAATGAAAAAAAAAAAAAAAAAAAAAAATCAAGGGAGGGGGAGAGGAATGGAGAGAAGGGCACAGCTGTTTTGGCACCCTCTGGGAGTGAGGCTTGTGCTACATGTGCTTGCCATTCAACTGCAGCTCTTTTTATTTACTGCATGTACATGTTGGTGATTGCAGGCCGCCCTCCCGAAGGATTGTTTTACACAAATATACAGAAACAGATGGCACATCACACTTGTGTGTAACAGCAAGCAAACACTCTGATTGTTGTGGCAGAGAAGAAAAAAACATTTTCAAAATCTCTCTCAATAAAGCCTCGAAGAACTAGTTCATCCAAACAATGGAAAATCTGTCATTATTTACTCGTTTTCATTTTATTGCAAGCATGTATGGCATTTTTAGCCATTTTTAAGCTTCAACGATGAAGGAAATGATGCAAATGCACCATACATTTTATTGGAAAAGTAGTCTATACAGTATATATTATACAGTATGTTCTAAGTCTTCTAAATGGAAATGTTAGATTTATTTGACAGGCCTAAATATGGTAGCATGATACTGAAGAGAAATGTGTTTGCAATACGATCGTGTAAAATAATTGTAAATTATATTTGATTTTATTTCAAAACTGAAATCAATGTGGCCAACGTGCATAATTATTATTATTCTTATGTTGGCAGCAGCTGCTAGTGCCTTGGATTGATAATGTTTACATTAATGATAATGTTTGCTATATTAAAAATAAGCAAAAACATAACACAAAATCCAAGAAGCAGTCGCACACACACAAGCTATTCTTTACTAACATAAAACCGACGTTTTTATAAAATGTTGAAGAATTAAAAATCACACTTATTGAAAGACTTTGCCAAAGTAACAGCGCAATTTGCACTTTTCTAATATTTCAATATAAACTGCACAAGCCTAGACTTAAATGTACGTTTTTATTCACTGATAAAATTTCACATCCAGTGAACTGCAGACTCGGTTTGATTCATGAACGAATCATTCAGACTGAAACTGATTCAAGGAAAGATCTGAACTTACCAAAAGCTAACTAAATAAATGGCAGACTTTCATCTTCGCCCAATTATTTGATTGCACACAAAAATGGATAAACATACCTCTCCAGCGACAAAAAAGAGCAGTGGTGTCTCCTCCTCCTTTGCCTTGTATTTGGCCATGATCTTCTCTGCGATCGGCTGGATGAGCTCCTTGGCCGGCTCCAGCTCGCCCTCTTCCTCAGCATCTAAATGAGAGGTTAAAAACAGTGAGGTGAGGGAGGAAGATGACGAATCAGCACAGCAGTTACAAAAGGCAAGTGAAGGGTCAGTAGGCTTTGTGTGCTCCTCCGCAATGCTCTCAAACGCAGCTTCGTCTCACCTACGAACAGAACCAGGCAGGGCCCTTCGTGCAGCTGCACGGCGTTGGATTCGCTGAGCTCCAGCACGGGACGAGGGTGCCATGGGAAAAGTCTACAGTCGGGGTCATTGAGAATCTCCACCCGCCCCTGTCGCGTGATCATGTGACCCTCTGTGTCCAGTAAAATCAGTGTGGGGATACCTGGAAAAGGTTAAACGACAAAAAGGCTGCATTCTTCAATATTCCTTATACTTATTTAACGTCAAGATATGATTCAATAACGCCACAAGCAAAACAACTACTCTACGCCCCACATTTATTAAACAATTTATTTTAATTGGCTGTAATTTAGTGTAATTATAGGATTCAAGACTACAATGTTAAATCTAATCTATCGCAATATATTAATAATAATATATTTATGTATACATTGCCATTTAAAATATCTAAATTATATTATTCTGTAAAGACACATGAAATTGACCAAAAGGGACTATTTAAAAGTGTAATAATATTTCACACAGTTACTGTTTTTATAGTATTTTTTTATTAAATAAATGTGACATTAGTAGCTCGTAATGTAGTAGTAGTAGTAGTATTCTCGTAGCGTCACAAAACTGAAGTTGAGCCACTGATTTACTGCTTTACTGATATGTTTCTGGACCTGGATCATTTCAGTTGTGTTGCTGTCTACGGAGAGTCAGACAGCTCTCTGAGTTCATAAAAAACATCTTTATTTATGCTCCGAAGAAGCTATTACGGGTTTGGAAAGACACAAGGGTGAGTAATTAAAAACAGAATCTTCCTTTTGGGGTGAACCGACCCTTTAAATAACCATTCTTTTTATGACTTTTTTTTAACATGCCTTCCTATACCGTTTAATGGCACAGTAAGTTGAGCCGAACTGCTTTAAGCTACACAAAGGTCCTCCACACCCCAAGCACAACACCAGCACACAAAGGCACAGTCAGACGGTCTGTGGTCACACCGATCTCTCTGTACGGCCGTCCTCTCTCAAATCCTCTTTAAGATAGAAATCTGACTGCAGTATTAGTGGCCTTATCAGACTCGTACAGCGACTTCAGGCTGGAGGTGGAGGAACGGGGGAGTCAGTATCAACTCATCCAAGATGAATTCCACACATTCCAGAGCGGATAGGCATGAAGCCAGTACTTTCCCTCTCAATGCATCCACTCCCAAAGGAGACGAAAGCAAAACCAAAGAGACTTTTTTGACCGTTAAAGGGGTCGTACGGTACCTCGTCCAGAGTTTTCGGGCCCAAAACAATTTATTTTTTCAATCTCCGTTTTGCACACTATCACAGCTAATAACGACATAAATATTTATATTAAAGATTCAAATTCTGTCATCCCGTATTAGCCCTCATGTCATTCAAACGCACAAAAAAAGAAGACGATATTATGAAGAATGTATTTATCATGTGTTTTTTTTCCCCATTCAGTGAAAACCGATGTTGGTCCAGTGTTGTTTTGGACACCATTGACATTGAATGCTTCTTTTGTGTTTTCAGAATTAGAGCGAGAGGTGGGGAACGGTAATAGTAAAGTAAACTTGATTAGCCGCCCACATTCCTGAGGTCCTGCAGCTCAGTTTGCAGTTCCTGGCAGGGTCAGCTGTATCCAGCGATGGCCAACGTGACATCCAACCACACGCTGTTACATCAAACAAACGCACTTCCACCTGAGCCAGAGCGAAAGTCCACAGACATACCTTGGATTCCATAGAGTCTGTTGAGTCGTGAGCGCCTGGCCTCGTCTGTGTACGGCACCGCCAACCACGGCATCTCGCTAAAATACTGCGTAAATGACTCCTCTGACCTGCATCACAAAACACAAAAAAATGAGTGTTTAAAGTGTCCTCCGACTTTAAAACAATCCAACAATTATTGGAAACGAGTAACGAAGATATATGCGCTTTTATGAATGCAAAGTTTAGTTAACAGCCAATATTAGACATTTAAATAGTTTGATATCAGTTGATATCTATATATACACAGATACTGGATATTTAATAGTGCTCATATTCCATATTTTTCAATTAGATATCGCCATTGCGATGATCAAAACCTCACTGTAAGTTATTTTTTAAATACACTAAATAATATTTTAATAACACACACTGTTAAATCCATTTTAAGCTAAAAACGTCTGGAATTCAGACAGTTATACGGTCATGGATTGTTTTATGTTTCTTACCTATCAGCACTGACAAACACAATCTCAAATTTGTGCCCTGATTCTTTCACTTTCCGGTACGATTCCACCAACACTCGGGTTAGACTGCGACAAGGAGGACACTGCGAAAGAAAACACACATAAACGCATACATAAGTTATGGCAAGATCTCCTGAAGGGTTTCTGATAATAAACAGCACTTAGTGGCCTTGTGAGCGCCCAGAGCACTTAATATTACTCTCCCTGCAGTTCAGCGCTCCTTCAAGAAAAAAAAACTAAACAAAACAAAACAAATGTGACTTGGGCCTGGAAGAGCTTTTAAACTCATCCTGTCTTTTATGGCTTGGAGGCATTTTGTGCTGCATGTTTTTCTCTTTTCACAAGAGTGCTGCATACTGCCTGACATGCTTCACTCAGCTCTCTTCAAGAGATCTCCAGGCCTGCGTTGACTTTGAGTACCGGCGGGCCCACACTGAACGAAAGCTCAGCAGATTTGCACAGAACTCAAACGCCTGTCATTCACAAAGTTTAAACATCCTCCGGCCCTTCTGGCTTTCTCTATCAAATATTTAGGTGGATCTGATTAATGCTTCCAGCTACTAGTATGCTGTAGTATTCATTTACCATATTTAAATCTATTCCACAGTTTTTCTAACATTTTAAACCTCCTTTCACTTCTGATCAAGTTCATGCATCCTTGCTGAATAAAACTAAACTAAACTATCTATCTATCTATCTATCTATCTATCCACACACACACAATTCATTGTAGAGTAATGATTAAACAAATGTAATTTAGAATAAAATTATTACAATTTTTATAGATTTTATCAGTACCACAAATCACAAACTGAAATGTGCAGTGAATTTATAAATGTTTTAGTAGGTTAAATTAAAAATGCTGACCTTTCCGAGATTATATTCAGTATGGATTAGCTAATTGTGGCATTTAAAAGATAGTTCACCCAAAAAAAATCAAATTGCATCATTTACTCACTCTTATGTTGTTCCAAGCCAATATTCTTTTTATTTTACTGTAATATGAAACAAAAGCAGATATTCTGAAGACTGTTTTGGTTCCCAAAAAACAATGGAAATCAATGGGAACTAAACATTTTAACTATTTATCATGCTTCTTTTATGTTCCACAGAAGTTAAAAACACAACACGACAGTAAGTTATTGGTGACAGAATTTAAATTTTGGGTGAACTATTCTTTTAAGTTATTCGTATTCAATAACCAGCCAATCAGACTTCGTAGACTATTCCAAACTGTAGAAAATTAATTAAAAAAATCACTCCCATTATGCAAACTCTCCTTTTTCCATGAGGTTATCTGAGGTCAAAAAAGTGAGGCATAAGTATATCAATGGAAACAATACATCCAGGCACACTTAGTCTTCTAAAAGTCACTTTAATGGAGGTTCACTTTAAGCTGGGTAGGAACGAGGAATGTGGTGCTGGAATAATAAACTGAAATATATAGCATGGTTTTGTGGCTCATCTTCACAATTTGTCTGGGTTTGGAAAAGGAGGAACTGGAAAAACAAGCTCCCGCTACTGTGGCAGCAGCTCTGTGGACTGGCACAAGCAGAGCCAGAGAAATGCTGTCAGTCAGGAGAATGTGAATGAGTGCATCACGTACTGGCCGGAGTTTTAGGATTGAATTTTACAGTGGGAAATCACAGGGTTTCTGTGGAAAAGGTTTCAGATGGTGGGAAACCCAAGAGGGAGAGTGGTGCCCACCGTAACACCACTCAACTCTGATATCCGATTCATGAAAAAAAGTGACTCTTATGAAATGATTCTTTTGAAAGAGTCAACCAGAAAGATTCGTGGAGAAGCCTTAAACCTGCACGCGAGTTATTGGAGGATTGAATCAGACTCAGTGTATCGTTCGCAGCCATTATGCGGTCTCGCTCACTGAATCATGACTCAATTTACTGAATTTAAAATGTTTATGCTATATATACATAATTTAACTCTATACTTCACATAATGAAATTTATTTTATTTCAAAAGTTTATTTTTATGGTTTTAGTTCACTAAAATAAACATATTACTAATTTTGCTACTGCAATTAATTATTTAATAGTATTAACCAATAATTTGCACATTTAATCCAATTGTATAGGATGAATGAACTGGAATTTAAATAAATGAACAGATTAAGAAATAAATTAATAAATATACAAATTTATATATATATATATATATATTTATATATATATATATATATATATATATATATATATATATATATATATATATATATATATATATATATTAGTTTTAGTTACTAACATTATTGCAATCAATTTATATTTAACAAAAATACTATGACTATGACATACATATGAGATTTGATGCTACCGGTTAAAGTTACCGTGATTTTGTCTCCAAGGTACAGCTAGGTTAGAAAGACTAACGCAGAGCACTCTCACCCAGTGTGCAGAGAAGTAAACCCCCACATAGGATCCCTCCAGGGCACTGCTGTCTGTCGTCTGTCGGTTGTTCCTGAGCAAGGGCCCGGCCACCACCTCCGCAAAGGGCTTCGGCCCCCAGGGGAACTCCAGGCCTGCAGGACGGGGGGAGCAGAGCAGAGGCAGGACTCTGATTACTGTCACACAATCCTCCTTTCACTGCCAGCGCAGCACATGCATATGTCATTCATATATTTATAATACACATGAATCTCTCCTCTGGATCCCGGCGGCACACGGACATCAAACGCTGTGACAGAGGCGATGGGAGATGATGCAAATATCAGGTCTTAATGTGACATTTCCCATCCTGCACCAGAAATGTGAATTTCGGGCAATCGCTTTGCATTTCTCCTAAATATTAGCCTATATAACTAATTAAAGGTTATACCGTCATAAGCAACCAAAATCAATTATTCATGAACTCAAATTCATGATTGAATCGATCATATTCCTGAATCAATCCGTCTGATTTGCAAACAGAATCGAACAGAACTGTAGTGGTCATAATTCCACTCACTGAATCAGTCACTAAGAGTTACGAATAAATTAGTCTGATTTGCATACAGGACAAATACGTTTAGTGAAACGGCTCAGAATTCAGATCATAATGATCAAAATCAGCGAGCGAATCATTTAATGTTCTTTAATATTCATTTAAGTTCTTGAGTTCAACTGAATCAATCACAGTCTGATTTGCATATAGGAAAAAATCTGTTTCATGAACGATTCATTTACTTGACTTGCATTTATCTGATTCTCAAGTTCAACTCACCGAATCAAACTCTCAAATTCATAAAATAATCAGTTTTACTGACGAACACAGCCAATCTGTTTTCTGAAAAGAATCTCAACTACCAGAATTCAGATCAGGTTGAGCAAAATCAGTAAAGAATTCATTTAGCCTTCTGATCCAGTTCTCAAGTTCAACTGAATAAACACTCATTCATTAATGAAACAATCAATATATTCAATAACTCAAAAGACCATAATTACCAGAATTTGCATCAGAATGATAAAAAATAAGTGAATAACAACTTTACTCATCTGGCTCTATAGTTCAATTCATGAATCAATTACCTATTTTTAAATGAATCAATAAATGATATGCAAACAGGACCATGTTTAATGGTGGAAAAAATGTATCCGGTTGTAGTGATTCTTGAATTGACAGCGGGATGTTTATTAAATAATTAATAAAATAATATCTTTTTATTGACTTCACAAGATATAAACATTAAGCTATGTGGACCACTTTTATGACGCTTTTCCATGTTTTTGTGCCATTTCTGAGCTTAACAACATGGTCACAGAACAAAAGTGTTTTTATTCTTTGTTACTGGCTTAATTAGTCAGAAAGGACAAAAGCGCTGGGCTGTTGCTGCGCTTTGAAACTCCCACACATTCAGCCGGGGCCTTTTGTTATGTCAAGGGCCCCTTCCAAGCCTCTGCCCTCTGAACCTGCCCCTGTACTGGCTACTGTGCACGTTCACACACACACACACACACACACACACACACACAGTACAAACACACCGGATATTCCCCGTCCGCACATGCTTTCAAACAAAAGCTCCTGGCTATGTCATCACACAGAGAGCAAAGTCATCAATCCTGCGTGCCGGTGTTTGAGAACCACACTGAGCTTCATGAATCACAGTTCAGTTTTCACTCTTACTGCTGGTAAGTGCTGGAGCAGAGGCTCATTAAGCCGAGGAGGTGAATCCGTCACGTTGATCGCCCGACAAATTCCACCATGAGAATGTTTTTAAAAGAAAAGCAGGCGAATAAAACGCCTTTCTTTCAACAGCAGAAAGCTGCACGACACCACTCAAGCGAGCTGAAGGCTATCGAATGCTTGGAGCTCATCAAATATGGTTACCACGCAGACAGGTGAAGAGCAGCGATACCGCCATGTACTGTGTCAACTCAAGTATGCAATCTGAGCTTGTGAAAGTCAAGTCAACCTCCAAATAAATGATTTACTCACTGCCATGTCGTACCAAACCTGTACAACTTTCTTCAGTGGAGCACAAAAGCAGTAGAGAGAATTTTCACAAGGGTTGTTTCCAACATGTAGTAATGCTATTTATACAGTGAACTCATGACTGAATCAGATTTAGATTGGCTCATGTAAAGGAATTAAACTCATTCAATAAATTATCCAGTCATCAGATTTTGGTAGGTTAGTCACACTGTCGTATGACTTCAGAAGATTTGAAATATATGTGACCCTGGAGCACAAAACCGCTGAAGGATATTTGTAGCAACAGCCCAAAATACACTGTGTGGGTCAAACTTATCAATTTTGCTTTTATGACAAAATTCATTGGATTTCCTACCCTAAATATATTAAAACTTGTTTTCTCAGTGTTTTGATTTTGTTGAACCCTCAGATTCCAGCTTTTCAAACTGCTGCATCTCAGCCAAATATTGTCCTATCATAACAAACATCAACGTAAAGTTTATATATTCAGGTTTCAGATGATGCAGAAATCTCAATTCCCAAAAATTATGACACTTTTGGGGGAAAAGGGTCACACATATTATGGTGCTTTTTAGTCAGACAACAACAACAACAACAACATAATAAAAACACTTTCTTTTGTTTCTATTCTGAAGACACTTTTAACTTGTTAAGATGTAAATTTAAGAAATATTGTGATTGGACCACTGTGTCCTTAAATGATTCAAGAACTAATCAATAAGTCTGGTTTGTGAAGATTGGAATATTCTATAAAACTTTTTACAATTTTTATTGAGCAAGGCACTGATCTCCCGACTGCTGTGTGTGTGTGGTTGTTCACTTCTCACTGCTGTGTGTGTGTGCAGTTGCATGGGTATTACACATATTCCAAGTATGGGACACTATACCTGGCCTCATGTGACATTTTCTTTCCTATATATATGTATAGAAAGTTCTATACAGAAATACTTTGATGGTAGACTTTGTTCGGCCATTTCTGAACGACCAAGACAACATTTCAGATGCTGTGCAACAGGATTGGTCTGCTGTTAAGTCAAATAACCCCGCCCCATCGCGCTTTTTTAATCCATATGAAGGAATTTATTCAATACATTTCTTTCGATCATAATTTGTACACATTTTGTTTTCTTATTGAATAAAAAGTGTGAGCATAGGTTTGTTGGCGCATTTGTAGAAACGATGTGCATCTTGGCGTTTCCATCCAGTGTCTTTCAATGCGCTATTCGAAAATCCTACTCAAAATATTTGGACAGCTATTAGCAATTTGACTTTAAAAAGTGTTCGCACTGGGTTGTTTGGACCCAGCAGTTTGGTTAAATGTATACTCAACCGCTGGGTCAAAACAACTCAAATCAATATATTACCCAGTGTTGGGTTGTATTTAACCTAGCATTTTTTAGAGTGCATCAAACAAAGGCAACATGTCCTACTGCGGTATATGCTAAGAGAACATTAATATTGAAGTATCCTTTGTCCTTAACGTTGAAGGCACAGCAATGCCATGTGTGTTCTGTGTCATTTCCGGGGCTTAAATTATAGCGCTCTGTGAAGATCCTTCAACTAATTCTCCATTCGCATTCAACAAGGCTTATGAACAACGTGAAAGGCAACGGAGTATTCATTTTTGTGTAAACTTTCCTTTAAACCCCTGTAAAAGGACGAGAGGGTGAAAACTGAAGCCTGGTACTCACCTTTTGGATCATCTCTGACCACGAGCAAGCCGTTCCGACACACCACCTTCCCCGTGGCAGCATCGATGAACACCAAAGAAGGAATACTAGTCACCTTGTACTTGTTCCAAAGCTTCATCTACAAAAAGAAAAGAAAGACATTGACTAAGACGAGAGAGTCAAAAGATATGAAAGGAATACGACTATAAGGAGGACTGGGAATGTTTGTGGTGAAGAGAGAGATGATGATTCATCTCGGCTCATTTCTCTCTTTCCAAAGCTATTTTGCCTTTTTAACCACTAGAGATACAATCAATACTTTCCCATCTTTATACGGTCCACGTGAGGCTTAAAAATAGGCTACGAAACAAGCGTCTGAGTTTAAACGTCTTCCTCTCGCTCTGAAGTATAAAGAGACTCAGAAATGTGGCGAGTTGAATTAAGTGCTATCCGCAGCCGAGCAGCGAAGAATTAGCTAAGGGCCAGAATCAAACATCTACAGGGCTGATTCAACTTTAAAGAGACTGGCATCTGAGGAAATTCGAGGGGAGCGCTTTTTCTTTCTGTACTCTCAGCGAAAGCGTGGCACATGGGCTAAAAAGCCAGCGATTAAACCTCGCTCGACAGAGCCGTTTGCTCGTGTAGTCTCACGGCTGAGGGTGAGAGAAGAAGTCTTCATCCTTTGCTGGTGAGAACAAACCTGGTAAATTATTCAGGACATGGACGTGCAAAGGTCTAATAGATGAAAGACGCCTGTGAAAGTAAACTACAGTAACTGCAGTGGACTGATGCGAAACTTGTAGCGCTTGAAACCCAGGTTCTCAGGCATGAATGATTTATAAAAACGCTAGACACACATGCAAAGGCAAGAGCTGTTAGTTGATTGAATACTCAATTGACTACATATGCTAAAAAATGCAGGAAATTAAATAATTTCAACTGAAAATGCCTTTAAAATAATATATTACTGCTGCAAGTTTTCCAAATTTTTGAATTTACCAACCTGGTCTCATAAAAATATGTACCTCTGTGCACTTTGTGTGCAACATCGTTTTTACGTGCCTTCTTGAACGCTTCCAGCAAAAAACTTTCTACTGAGTGGCGCTAAAACACAGTTTCAATACGTGAGCCCTGGCACATTTCGCTGTGGTTCAGAACAGAAATATCCATAGAATGTTGATAAAAATGAATGCTCTTTCATGTGCCCTACACTGAATCCAACCCTAAATCTACCCTCAATAGTGTTAACAAATGCAAAACTGATATAAAAACACATGTGTTGATGCAACTGTGTCGTTTCAACTTCCTTTTATACAGATTTGAACTGTTTTGCCGAACAGTAGCTACACAGGATTCAAACAAGAGCTCCTTGTATCTCAAGTACATCTCTGTACTCCGTGAGATACCGAACAAACCCACAATCTATGAAAAATATGAAGCTGGATATGTGTGATGCTAACGTTCAAAAACATCGGTTTTCAAATCTCCCAACATATTAATATTGTTTTGAAGTCATAACCTGATATTCTTCAAGTATTTGAAGACTAAACTAAAATAATTATTATTAAAATAAAAATAATGATAAAAAAACTACTATAAAATGAATAAATAAAGCCTTACATCGAGTGTGTAGCCGAATGTTAAATATGGAGGAATAAAGCAGTGAAGGTTCAAATTACTTCATTCCAGCGCTGCATGATCAAACTCTTTGATGCATAGCTGATGAAATGTTTTCACCGGAGGAGTTTATATGTGAACAGGCAGTCAAAGAGTGTTACTCTGTTTCTCTAAGCTTGAAGGATTGTGTCCAGACAATCGCTCCAACACAAACCTGCGGCTCTGCCATAGACAATAGAGCTCAATCGCTGGCCCAAAATCTGCACCCAAATCGCTCACTCCGGCCTGAAGCGTACATGGCATATGCTGCAAAAATCTGTGAGGTTAAAGGGCACTAACTGTGAATGTCTCAAGTGTCAACACCGCTGCTTACCTTACACACACACACACACACACACACACACACACACCTGTGAATCTGACACAGCTGTGAGTTTGGGCTCGAAGATCTACAGTGAGTCGCGAGAGGAGCCTTGAGGGAACAAAGCTTGCCCGCAGGCTGTGAGACAGCTGTATGAGCGACTGGATGAGGGAGAGGGGTAATATGAAATGAAAGACAGCTCTGTGATCAGCCATGTCAACGGCTGCCCATCAGTTCAGTGAAGGCTAAAAAAAAAAAAAAAAAAAACCTCACAGCCTGAACCTGAAAACAGCCAATTAAGGAAGGACATGGACAGTGATGAATGCTGACATGTTTTAAAGGTCAAAGACTTTCTTCAAAAATGGGCAGATAAGTCAGTATGTTTCAAAAAGAAAAAAAAAAAAAAAAAAAAAAAAAAGCTTGAATTAAATAAAATATTAAATAATAAATACATTAAATAAAAAGCAAAAATGAACAAATAAAATTACAATTGTAAATACACAAAATTGGGGTTTTTTTGCAAGAAAAAAACTTTAATAAATTTTAAAGAATTCATCATATTTTGTTTTGATAAAAATTTAATAAAGTAAATATATTGTTTAAAAATAATAATAATTAAACTATAATAATATAATATAAAAAAGTAAATATGCAAAATAAAAAAACAAATAAACCTTAAATATTTTTATTTTTATTACATGAAAAGCAATAAAAATACATAAAGTAAAATATTAAATAATATAAATAAAAATATTAAATATAGAATATAAACTCAATATACAATAAACATTAAAAATCTAAATGTTCATTTAACTAAATTAATCTAAACTAAATAAACAGCACAAATAAATTGGTCCATAAAATGACCTGATGATGCAAAATCATTATCAAATAACAAAACAAATCCTACTTTACATTTTGTCCAAACAAAATGATTTTGAAATAATCTTTTTAAATTAAAGCAGCATAGATCATGACAGATGTTTATCAGTATCACTATCCCAGGTGTCATTCGCAAACAGATGCGTACACAAAATCCACTTGCTACTGTGTCACTGAAGTAAAATGGTAAAAATCTATACAAATCACACTTATGCATTTCAGTAACATTTGCTTTCCGTGTGCACCTGCATATGCACAAAACATCACAAAAACACCTACACGCCACAGCATGAAAGGCAGCACAGCACAAGGAGATACTGAAAATGAGCAAAGAAACCAGCGGCATTCAGCTCTCGACTTAAAGCATTTCCGACGTCTACAGACAGCGTTTGGTTCTGTTTCACAGCGGCGCAGCCTGGCAAACCGAGATCAAGCTAGAGAGTATCACAATTCACCCGATTAGCATAATCGTGCAGGGGATGATGGTCCATAATCGCAGCGGCTGCATCACCTGCATTCATCAGCCACCGGTACCCTTGTCGAAATAATGATGATTTATGGCAAATTACTTCCAATTTCCTTTCATTTTGCGCTGGTCCGACTCGCGTTACCATTGCAAATGACGCAGAAAGAATCGTTCTCATGACATTGTGACGATAAACTGTTAAAAATCTCAGCTAGTCTGCATATTTCTTGAAAGGACCTTGCTTGTTATTAATTTTTTCATTTCTATGTAATGGCAACATTTGCACAGACTCTCAGGAGGGCTGCAGACTCATTTGGAAACCTCCGAGCTGCTTTTCTGAAAACTCCTGCTGCACGCATGATGAAATACAGCGGATTTCATTTCACACCAGCAACAATAATGGCCTCAGAGACGTGCCATTGGCAAAAACAACAAACATTAGTGACAGCCGTCATTAATAACCTTCGTGTTGTTTCTCTGCTTTACTCGGAGCAGGGCCTTCGATGTGCCAATATTCCCTGCTGTGACCATTTAACAACCACAGCGGACATTAACTATACATTACATTCACTCAAACAAAACATGGGCCGAGCGCAGGCCATTTGTCCAACCACAAATGGATCAAACATGCTCGAGTAGTAATGAAAGAAGCTCTCTCTTCTTTGAGAAAGCGAGTGTAAACGCACAAAGAGAGAAATAATTACATATTGAAGAGAATAAAGCTTATGTTTAGAACTATTAAGGGTTTTTTTTCCAATGGTGAAATAATTAGGAGAGTTAAGCGCGGGCGCTATTAGCCTACCGAATGTGAAACCGTGGATGGGTTTTGGGAGGAAATTATGCAATTTGTTAACAAGATCCTCAGTCAATCATTATACGCGAAAACCCTGCTTTGTGTATGTTGGGTATTGTAGCAGAAAATGTGCTTATGTCTGAACAACAGATGTTATGTTGCCGCCTAGCTATGATTTGTGGATGTTTTTCTAAAACACTGATCAGAGATCAGAGAATCTATGTTGAATATGTGATTCGTTTGAACGCGTGATATTTTCAGGACCTCGTCATCGGTTTATGAAAATGAAGGCTCTCGTTCTCGCCCTAATTGAGACTGTATCATAAACAAGAAATACTCTTAACTCTGGCCTGTAAGGTCATATTTTGATCTTTTTTTTTAGTATTATTTAACCCAGCTGTGTATTCGGTTTTGTACTCGGAAAACACCGAAAATCAAAACGTTTTTGCGGCGGACGAAATTTCGACAGCAGCGTGTAAACGTGATTGACACAAAATGAGTTCGTATTTATTTTTCAATGTGGGAAAATTTCGGTGCATTCGAAAAAAAAAATAAATGCAACTTAAATATAATCAATTTCATTCAATGCTAATAGCCTCTTAAAAAAAAAGATAAAAACAGTAGAAAGCAGAAAACCAAAAGTTGAAGTAAATGCAAACAAGATGCGGTGAAAATACAGAATTGCTCCATCAGTCGTCCCAGAAAAACCACAATTAACAGAGATGTCAACACAAAACTTGGCATGCTAAAAATACTCCAAGTTTACTTCGACTCTCGATGCTTGCGCCGGCATGATTGTGAGGCAGGCTCTCGCTGTGGAAGGGTATTTTCTATGGAGTGTCAATCCCGTGTCGAGTGTTATTCACTTCCTGTAGCTCCCAAACTCCCTCTCAGCCATCAGCCTCCCGTGGTCTCCGGTAAAAACACCACTGGGCTTCAACAGTAACGCACGTGACTCCTACACCGGAGTCCCGCTGAGCCCGTTCGACTAGAAGATATACCCGCAGTCATCGTCCCATTCACCTCCCGTCGTTAGATCTGTGACTCGGAGCGGATCCGCTTTCATCGGAGGGGGAGAACGAGGGCCATGTGCCAAGCAGCATCGCCACGGTTTCGGAAAAAACACCCACTACACAATGCGGGCAAGAAAAGAAACACATGTACAGCGTTCAGCCTGTCGTCGGGAAAAAGACGACGCTTCAAAGGAAAAGGCATAGGCGTTTTTGGCAAGCACTTAAAAGGATGCACTGGAGCACTACAGCGTCAGACAATAAAGCTTGCGTCTCGGATACCGTGACTGAGACGACACCGTACTGGCTTCATCAGATTCATAGATCGAGGCCAAAGTGTTGTCAGGTTTCTGGCAGGATGCCTTCGGACATGTGGACTCCCATCCTTTAATCCTCTTACTAATAATCTGCATCAAATAAAGAGATCACCAAGAAAGAGCTCAGCTACTAACCAGTGAAAACGGGCTGTCAATATTCAGGCTTTTTGCTGTATGATAAAACGGCTATTAATGGAGTCAGTTAATGCTGATTATGTGTAGATTCGAGACCAACGCTGTTTTTAAGTGGAATCATAAGCCTTAGACTTAAAGATCACAACTTCAGAGTCCTACTTGCGTCTATTGCAAATATCATTATCACCTAGTAACTAAATTGGAGGCATGTTAAGGCCGGCCCACTCTATAAATGACTTTAGAGCAGATATCCGCTTTCATTGTTCTCAGGATCCGAATGTGGTCACAGGTCTACCAGGGAGGATCTCGCCGTCTCCTCTACCAAATGAATCATGCTTTCAGTGTTTTTTTTTGTTTTGTTTTTTTTATTGTAGAGCATGCCAGCAGACAACTGAATCTCTGGGAAAAGAAAAAAAAAGTTTTACTGTAGAACACGCTTGTAGGTAAAAAGTAAAAGTAAAGTAAAAAAGTAAAAACAAATCCTGTTAATTTAACAGCAAGTTATGTCCCCATATACAATAAAAAAAATTATATTTATTATATTATTTCATGGAATGATAATAGTTATTATAATTTTACTGCCAAATATTGTATTAGAAAAAAAGTTTAAATACAAAGCATGAATGGTACAAAAAGTATACATTTCCTGGTTTTAAAGTTAAAAACAGTATAAAACAGATTTCAAAGAATGTGTGATTCATCCCATTTGATGAAATTTCAATAGTCATGTATCTTCCTATTTTTATTACTTATATTAAATTGTTACAAGTTTTTATTTGTTACTACAAACTGTTTAATGAAAAGTAACTATATCGTAATTAATATATTTACATTAAAACAAATTTTAGCATTTTTTTAATATAAATTACACAATACATAAATAAAAATAAAATAAAATAACACTGCCAGTAGGTGGTATTAAATGCGTTTATGAGATGCCCAGTCAATCAATTCGTTCAAACGGCTGCTTCATTCAGGAATTAAACAAAAAGCTCTCTCTAAAAAGAGCCTTTGAATTCTTGATTCATATGATTCATTCAAATCAATCAGAAACTAAACCGCTGTGTAACTCACAAACGCGCAGCAGTTCATTTTCATTGGAAAACTCTCAATTACAGAACTGTTGCTTAAACTTTATCATATGACATAAATGAGACAAAAACGAGGGCATTTTTGCCCCAGAAAATTGAATTTTAAGGCAAAACTGCATTCATGGAGTTGTTGCCTTACACCGTATTTGTCAACAGTCAGCTGTATGAAATGCAGGATGGTCTCAAACCTCTGCATGTGCATAGTGAAATAACATGTTGCATTTCATTTACCAAAGCAGAGTCGCTCTGATGGCAGGAGATGAGTAAAATACGAGCCTGGACGGGGGCCGTTTTGAACTACGAGAAGAGAGAGAGAGAGAGAGAAGACGCTTTGGAACAGTATGTACTTTTCACGTCTCGCCCTTGCTTCCTCTCTGATGAGCAAAGCAGGCCTCGCTCGACGGCATTCATCACTTCATCACAAAAGCTGCAAGCCTTTATGACCTCCATCGGCAGGGACGAACCACAATTCTAGGAAACCGACTCCTCGCGCACGTCCATTTACCCCACCGCCGCTTGTAAAACGCAGCGTGATATTGCTGCATCATATTTATAGGCTAAAATATTCATTGGCCCATGCGTTAGCTGGTACAGCCATTGTACGCGCCAACACGCCGGCTAAATTGCTTTTGGATAGAGGGGTTGGGTTGCCATGGAAACTGCCCAGTCAGGACGTGTCATAGAGTGGCAGGCACATTGTGGGATTTCGGGTAATAATTCAGTGATAAATTAATGCTTTAGTGAGGAAAACAGGTGCCGGAGTGTCACGAGGGAGTTTAGAAGAGGGGAACAAAAAAAGAGACATGCTCATTCAGACGGAGGGGAAAAAGTGAGACGGAGTGACACAGATGGAGATGGAGGGGGAAAAAAAAAGGAAAAGAGTGTGGGGTGTTCTTCCAGCTATAGCCCTGGTCGTACAAAAGCCATTTTCTGAAAGCAGGATTAATCCTGACTTGCGCTCTCAATGGCAGGGGTCTTTAGTGCAAGATTTTACTTAGTAAAGAATGCCGGGGATTGTAGGAGCGTAAAAAGCAAGGCTTTAAGCGATACGCAGCATTGTCTACGACAAATCCCGTTTGCTACTGGGCCTCAGAGGAATAGGGTTAGAAGTCAGGGCGGTGTGGTGGTGCTTTCTGTCCCTCTGCCCTCACCAGACCGGAAAATAATAGATGATCTAGCATTGAAATGAACACTCTAGCTAAGTTTTCTGGTAGGAATATGCACAGAATTGTAGCTGTTCTTAGTGTCATGATTTAAAACACTGCAACGAGGATGGCGTACATTTTAAAAAAAAAAAAAAAGAACATACATTTTCTGGTATGGTTTCTATCTTGTAATGCATATGTTATTTTCTACTGTGCATGGTAAAATAAATAATTTTATCAGAATTAAGAATGTGAATTAGCATTTTAAACTTGAGTTTCTATTGAATCGTCCCGTCCGCCCAACAGAAACCAAGCATACTGTGCACACAGTGCAGTCCGATTCGTGCATAAACGACTCAATTGAACCAGTTGTTAACGATTCATTCAAAAAGACTCCCTAATGAAATCAGTCACTGCTACTATTATTTACCTCATAAAATAATTTCATCTTATCTATATCAGTGAACATTACACTGCACCAAATTATACATTCTGAAGTCTATTATTTCCCAACATAAACAGTTAAGATCTGATTTAACTCAAATCAGTATTTTACATCAATGTAATTATTTATTTGGTAAAAAAAAGAAAAAAACATCAACATGTAATAAGTGCTATGACTTCACATTATCCAATACAACTGTCATCATGTTTGAACTTGTATATTTGTCTTGGCTCAAAGCCACTTGCAAGGAATGCTTTTTTTCCCCTCCCAGAGGCTTTGAGTTTTCAGCTAATAAAATATTTCAATTCAAATTAACATGTCATATCCACGTAATTTATCTATCGAGAAGTATACACGTAAGAAACAGGATCACTGAAGAAGTATATCACAGAATAAACAGTGATACAAGATTCATATCACCCCGTCAGGGGTTTATTCTTCTGGATATAAACGATCGCATACATATCATAAATGATTTGCAACTGAAACCATTTCATCATTCTGCTACAAATGTAGAAGGTGCAGAGAATGAGAGAACAGTCATCAATTCGTAATCGATATCGGTTCACTTGTGTAAACCGGGCCAGATAGTTTTCATGCCGATTGTGAAATATCAGATGAACTGAACCATTCCCCAGTTTTCAAACGAACTCGGGTGCAGTTCCTTGGTGCTCGCTCAAGTTCTGAAAGTCATCAAGTGGACCGTGAGGCAACAATGCAGCGTCAGTAGTGGTCCTTACTTTCGGCTCTCGGCACTTTGAGACCTGAACAGTTTCTGGCAGCGCATGTAAACTGGCACAACACCAACCAGACCAGGCCGAGGTACAGGCCACGGCGGTCTGCATCACAATAGTCCCACTCACGACGAGGAGAGGTTCACTTAGAGCACTTTTTCATAGCTCCAGCTTCCTGCCAACAGTAATTCACATCACACCCTGCAGAAAAGGAAAGGCAGTGCTGCACGCTGAGGTGGGTGGCAAAGACCCACAGAAACAAGAGCTTAAGCCTCCTACGCGCTCATCCCCTTGAAAAACCCAGGAATCTGGAAGCGTCGCAGAAGATGCCAAGTATGATACTTTAGGTTTGTGAAGAGGCGGGATCATTCATTCCCTTCCCTCCTTTTGTCACCCCATCCTGACCTTTCATTGAAAACCCACTCAGTCACTCCGGGAGGAAGAACAGAGCAAGGGAAAAAATGAGAGAGGCAGCGATTATGCACTTAAGCATTGCTGCACCGCAAAGAATTCATCAGCGATTGCTCGGTGAAAACATCAGGTCTAATATCATGCGGCAGAGCCATTGACGAACATCCCACTCGGACCGCCTGATGGGCATTAGGAAATTAAGACCGCAAGAGCTATTGACACTGAATCGGGGTATTGGAGCCGGTCCGAGAGAAAGCTACTGTGGCATAGATGGCATGTCTCAATATATGGGTTGCCATGTGCGGAAAGATCCAATATAATAAACCACTTCCCAAAATTACACACAGGAAGAGACATATAAAGAGTGTAAATAAATGAAGAAAAAAGTTGATACAAAAAATGTTAATATTTCATCACAAAATGCATTATATACATTTTATATTAATGTACTTATTTTAATCTAAAATACTAATTTTCTATATTAATTAATTTACTATAATATATTATGTCAGTTAATCAACATTTATTGAAAATGGAACATTTAATATAAAATAAAATCCTTTAAAAAAAATTCTGAATTAAATACTAAAATAAATGAATACAATGCATTAGTTTAAAAAATTTTTTTTTAAATAAACAGATTAAGAAGTGTCATGTCATTGACTCATCTCTACATAGTAGCACATAGTTCTTAAGAAATACCAGATACCTATCCATCTTAAAGAGACAGTTTTATTTTTAGGTTCCTCCCTAAATTTACCAAAGCTGAACTTCTTCAGCATATGGGCCATCTCAGACTCCCCAGGGCGCTGTAAATCTCAGGAGTTGTTCGGTGGGCTGCACAGCTTCATAAAGCTACAACAGAGGCCTGACAGCAGAAAGACTCCGAACCTTTGGCTCCAAGTGCTACTTCAGAGGAAACTACAGAAACATTATACATCGACAAACGCTATTGGCGGACAACTCAGAAGTGTTTCACACATCATATTTCTGACAGTGTCATAAACTACACCTTTATAAATGTAAGACGATGATTTGCTCATGCTTTTATGAGAGAGTGGATGGTAACCGTGTGACTGTGTGGCACTGGATTTCACAATGACGTTTTATATCTGTCCATTAACCCATTTCCTCTTCTCTTCTTTCGCTCATTAAAAGAGCACATCTGTTTTCTGCAGCTGCAGGGTAACACTGCTAAATTCTGACCAGACTTTGTCTTATTTTACACACACAAATGCGCCAGTGCCCTTTCCCTCACTGATTCCAGAACAGTATAAAATGCTGTTAAAGCCGATTATCCCGACGTCTTTCATAGGGTTATTGGCTTACGAATTTCCAAATCATTAAAACCCTCAACCTCTTGACCTACTTTTGACTTTGCCTGCGCTGCCGCGTGCAAACAGACGTCTGCGTTGGGTAAGCAATGCCTAAAAAGTACCAAAGCGATGCTAAACGCCCCTCAGAGAGATTTACGAGTGTCAGTTGGTGTGTAAAGAAGGAGAGTGTTATAAGGAGAGGGATGTAGACAGCTGAATGTCGGGCTTTCAGGGTCACTTCGGCACATGGGGCAGCTGCTGGTCGGGCGGCACGGTGGGCAGCGGTGGGGGAGGGGTCAAAGGTCATGGCTTAAAACACGGCCGCACGGACGCTCTGGCCTTGGAACATACACATCACCTTCACGCAACCCTTGCACTACGGTGACCCACGAGTCCCCTGGGAGTTTCTAATTGAAGGCATTTTTAAATAAACAGCAGCCTTTAAAAGATCCGCCGCCCCGCACAGAGCTCTGATGAGACACACAGCTGTAAGAAGATCTACCGGTCAAGCACGTAGTCTTCATCACGGTAACACGAGCAGCACTGAAATGTGCTTGGAAAGGAGTGGATCAAATGCAGCGTGGCATGGTGAAGACATGCTCTCAGCATGACGGACTTCTCGTCACCTACAGAGGGGGTCAGAGATCAGTGGTCTAGGGATGCCTAGGGTCTCCTTATGGTAACATATGTAGTTCCAATAGAGAGGGACCGTGCAATGTAGGGCCATTACAGTTGCTTGATTTGGCTAATTGTGATTAGATATTATATTTATCAAAACCAGCTCAATCCAATACTATGGAAGTCTGTTTCAACCAATGAATAATAAAAAAGGTAATTGTGACTTTACTTTACAAATCTGCCTTTTTTTGTTTTAGATATATACACGAAATTACAAAAAAAAATCTTAGAATTTAATCAACATGATTTATGATTTTTACAATTCTTACTTTATAACACAAAATTGTTAAATAAACAGTTAAATGAAACAAAAGAGTTAAATGAAAACTGAGAAATGCGAGTTTATAATCCACAATTCTGACTTTTAAATTAGTAATTTTAATTATTAAATTGGGACAGACCTACTGACAAACATTTTTTTATTGCTAATAGAGATTCACAAAGCGTTTTTTCTTGCCACTGAATTTAAAATCACTTCTGATGATAAAAAAGGTGACGTTAAACAAGCCTGCTGTGTAGTTTTTATAGCCAGTGGCCATGTGAAACCAGATACTCACAACAGGAGCTCCCCCCCTCCTGCTTTCAAGGCTGGGAGAGCCAAAGTTACCCTTTAAGTTTCCTCTTGAGTCCTTAGTTGACTTACTGGCCCTTTCCCCTATAAATCACCTTTGCTCTCAACTCAACAAGACAGAGCGGTTCAATAGAAAAACAGTGCATGATGGAGTTGTGTTTGTTACAGCGCTACATATATCTGGATAGCTGACGTAACCTCTGCCTGCTAGCTGTCAAACGACCAAACATGTAGTAACTGACATGTAAAGGATTGTGTTGTGCTATTTTCTTTGTGTTGCATTAACTTTGTTGTGTTGTGGCTTGCCTCAGTTACATTGGCTATGGCTAGTTTCCATTGCGATTTTGTCCTGTTGTGCACTACTAGTTTCCCAAAAAAAAATATTATCTCAACAGACAATTATATGAAGCAATAGGGAGGCTCTCTTAAGTTATTCATAAAACCACAGATGCCATAGAACCTTTTATTTATGTATTTATTAGCGTATGTACATTTGTAATCTGTGATTTTCCACCGAGCAAAGGCTGTGAGAAATCTGACCCAGTGACCCGAACAAAGTAACCGGAATCATGGGAAGAATGAATCATTCAGTGTGGCTGAGCGAGAAAGGTCGGCATTCTGTGTTTATTATCCTTCAGAAGTGGATTGGAAGTAGTTTCATTGAAGTGGTGTGGCCGAGTACCGGTTCCTTTAATGTGAGCAAATAGGCACAGATAAACAAGCTCAATTGTTTTGCCTCCTTGCTCCTTCAAGCATTGTGTATTTGCTCTGTGAACCTTGTAGAGCGGTACACTATTAAGACAGGAAGGAAGGGGAGCGCCGCATGCTCCGGTCCAACTTGGTCCAGAATTCCTTCCATAAGAGCTAAAACTAAAAACTATGTGCCAGCTATTACCTGAAAGCGCGAACATAACCCTTTTACAATTCTTTTCCTCTTTTAGAAACGATAATATAGTGTTTTATGATGTCTTATGCACTGTGTAAAGGGTCATTAAACCATAAACCATGATCTCACCCGCCAACTGTTTACATAAGGTTCTTTTTTCCTGTGCATAATCTGCATGGCTGGAAGATGTGTGTATACTAGTTAAGTGGCGCAGGGTACGGCTGCAACACTGGGCCTAAACTTTCATCAAAAAGGTGTGATTAATGTTTTCCACTGATGGAGATAAAGGACTCCCTGGAGAGAGAAATGAAAGGGAAAAGAAAACAAGGGAGGGAGATAAAAGAGGGAGAGAGAGAGAGAGAGAGAGAGAGAGAGAGAGGAGGATATTGCGGGTTTTGGCCAGCGAAATGTGTGTTAGACATAAAAAGTAGATTTAAATTTCTGGCTGTGGTGCCAAAACCTCTGCTGTAGACATGTTTCAAAGTCTCAATTCAAGATGAATACAAGCGGCACTTGTAAAACTGCAACAAAACAAAAGATTTAAAAAGGAAGCTAAAGCGGTCTTTAGCTGTATAGTCAAAGTTGCCATTACGAACACCAGTGCCTTGTTTCTTTTGACTATGGAAGCCCATGTTCTGCATGGATTCATTCATGGGTGGCATGGGGAATATATACGTATATAAAATAATACACTGGCGTTCGTATTACTGTTGCGGGACAGTTAATCATAGCATTGAATTTTAAGATGGCCAATCAAAATTTAAATTGAATGATCTGGCCCTTGATACACACTAACACCTCACACTTTACCACAAGAAAGCAATAAATAAAACCAAGCAAAGCGTGTGATGTTCAATCGAACAACAGTTAACCCCTGTGCTACTTTGACAGACCTTTAATAATCCGCTTTCAGGACTAAAAATGTGTTTCACAGCTGGAGTCCCC
>NC_056713.1:9882475-9904975 GCF_018831695.1 Puntigrus tetrazona
CTGTACTCAGATAACCCAAGACTTCTCTTCCCCACCCTTCACAAATAGACACCAAGCCAAGACACGATCCTCTCCAAATTAAAACCGTAGCTATTCACTAGGAGCTTTTGCTTACCATACAAGAGAGATCTGCTCCTTTCATGGGGCTTTTAGTATCCCTGTGGCTTTATATCAGAGAGACTAGCCAAAGAGAAAGACAGAAGAGTTGTAATGCAATTATTTTGGTCTTTAATAACCAGCATTCCTGCAGTGAAGTCTGAGGGATTGTGGTTTATGTTAGATAGGCACTGTGGGCTATTGTACGTCCTAAAAGCAAAAGGACAAGAAACAATACACTGCTGGTAAGGCTAGGGAAACCTTATAAATGGTAGTACTTTGTCTAGAAGTTTCAAATACCCTGAATTATCTTGCCAGGTTACAATTTCATCACATACCCACAGGCTAACATCACATTACTTCCCAGCCAGAAGAAAACCTACACCGCGAGTACCCAAAGTGCTTTCTTTTTCAGACTCAACGACCACATTCCTTGAGGCAGTCCAACGTCAGCTCGGCAAGCAATCAATAGCATGTAATTATGATGACAGGCTCTCGCTCTCCTACGCCGTAAACAGATCAGCCTGTCGCAAATGACTTTGTTTGATGTAGATTAATACAAGGACAACATCTCAAGCACGTGAGCATACACTATCACACACATTTACACCAGAAAAATGTGTGATTGTGAGCCAGAATCAAATCCTTTAAGGCTTGTTTATACCGCTAACGACTTGACACAAAAAGCTAGCTGACAACACAAAATGCAATATTTATTGAACAGGATAATAAAGCTTGTTTTCAGAAAATGTTTCCTTATGGGTGTATTTTATTTTTAAGGACAAAATCATGATGCGCAAAGGACTAAAACTTAAAGAAGAAAAACTGTAGTATGCCTTGTCACTGGGGCTGTACATTTAAAAGGCTGAATTCAAACCTTGTTTATCTATAAAGGTAGAGAGATGTAGGGTAATCATATGTAATCTTAAAGGGAGAGCTCATCCAAAAAGTGAAAATTCACATGTCATTAATTAGGCTACTCATTATCATGCCGTTCCAAACTTTTAAGACCTCAGAACACAAATTAAGATATTTTTGATGAAATCTGTGAGCTATCTGACCTTGAATAGACAGCAAAGCTGACACAATCTTTAAACTAGTCCATGTTACATCAGTGGTTCAACAGCAATTTTAAGAAGCTACAAGAACACTTTGTGGAAAAAAAAAAAAACACCACGTTCTCGTAACTTCATACAAATACCACTGACGATGTTACACTAACTTTATGTCAAATCTTTCTGTACCTCCAATGTGGTAGTTCCATAATAAACAAAGGTTGTACGAAGGGTGAGCAATTAATAAGAGTTTTTTTGGGTGAACTATCCTTTTGAGCTTTTTATCCCTTAAAAATGTACAAAAAAAATAAAACTAGAAATGGCTACTTGCGACCAATCAGCACAGTGATTGGCAACATGCAGTGAAATAGATTTTCTGGCAGTATGAATGGGAGCTCAAACCTGCTGGTCTCCAACCAGGAACCACTAACGTCGAGCCAATAATGCCCTCACCACAAACTTTTCAAAACATTGACGCAATTTGGCTAGACACAAAAAAAAATAGATAGTTAGAAAGCTAGTTTACTCATAAATCAAGTAAGCTGTCGCACATTGTGATGGCCATTCAGTTGACGGACAGCCCATATCCAAAGAGTGGAAAAGAGCAGAAAACATTCTTCCATTGATTAACAGTTATACCAGCTTTACTGTCCAGCCCGCAACGTTCTCCCAGCAAAATGTTTTTATGACATTGCCACTTACACATTGGGCACAAACACTCATCATCTTCACAGAGTTCTTTTACCAGACAACCAATCATTCCCGAAGTCAATCAGGAGAACGCATCCCACTCTTTTCTTCAACCCTTCTATTCCCATAACCCCCTGGACCTGGCCTTGATCTACAATTATCAGCGCCAACTCTCCATTTTCACAGAAAAAAAGGCAATTTAACGCTTAGAAAGGTTAATGAGTGAATAATTACATTTTTAATGAAGTCTGAAAGCAGCCTGACTGGGGGGAAAATACAGAGAGAATGGAAAAAGTGAGAGAGCAATCTGCCCGTGTCCAGAAGGCAAGTTTAATCCTTGACACCTGTCAAAGTGCTCAGACGGTGCAGACCCCCATGGTTCATTAAAGGCTGCAGTTGCACAGAATGGCTTAACCCAAGAGCCTCTGCTTTGAGATGGACCTCTCAGCCCAGGGGGAGGTAATCCACACAAAACTGAAAACACACTCTTTTCGTTCAATAACACATCTGTCTGAGGTGCATTCAGATCACACCTCACACTTACCACTCTCTTTTGCAGACTCTGCAGGGAGCTCTGGAGCTTAAGCAAAGCATTTAATACAGGACATGTCAGCCATAGCAAAGTGTTTAATAATGATATTTAGAAGTTGATTTAAGCACAGTAAAGGAGGCATTGAAAACAGAAGGCGTTAAGAATTGAAGGTAAAAAAAGTTGTTAATGTGCATAAATGTGCATGCGTGCCAGCGGGATGCATCGAGTCATGCTCAAAGATGGTGTGGTCTCCCACCGAGAGTTGGCGTGAAGTACAGTTGGCGTTCCGCCCAACATTCTCCTTGAGTGTCCATCCCCCAAACCTGCAAACCAACAGACCAACCGGCTTGCTGCTTGGATCAATAAACTGGCAAGAAGACTTAATTGTTTCCACACACCACATTTTCACTTCCAGTCAATCGTGCACCTCCCCCCAGCTTTGAACATGACTTGATATGCAGCCAAACGCACAGAAAATGTGAAATCAAGGTCATTCCGGATGGTTCCAAACTCAGGTATCCACTGGGGTTGATGGGACTGCAGGGGGCCTGGCCTTTAGAGGGGGTTTAGTGGTGGATGAATGAGACAGAAGAAGAAGGGATTATAGGGGCCAGTAGTAAGGGTCTATTGTTCGAGCCTGAGAAAGTGTGTAATGGTTGCATGGTTGCATTCAGTGCATAAGAGAGCATCGACTTCTCAGAGCGATGGGGAACCTTCCAGCAAAGAAGGGCGGGTCAGTAGAGTCTTGCAGAGCTCTCTCAATGGTCTATTAAAAGTCTGGGACACTTGTCTTTCACAGGAATTAGGCCATTGTGGTGAAGCGATGACTTTGTGTTGGAAAAGTCGGTCTCGGTTTTGAGTTTCTGGCTAGTAGGCTAGGTCCTAAAAGGAAGATTTTATGTATACCATATAGCACGCTTGCGGTGGCCACTGCAAAGACCACAAGTGTACCCCATGTGTCATTTTATAATTCTCAAGGGTGCTCAGGGTGCAGCTTGTATGGCCTTTTGCAGAGCCAAAATTGATGCAGGCTTTCACCAGATAGTATATGTGGCATTACGTCACCAAAGTATAGAGGACCACAAAGACTTAGGACAACATTCGGGACAGGGCCCTGGACCAGAGAACAGCAATGCTAAACTGCTTCTCACAAGTAAAACTGCCTCAAGGAGCTACTAAGAAGCAAATCCTTCCAGTCTGTGAATGCAATTATTTCACAGGCCTTGAGCTCCTTTCACCAACAGCAAATATATGTTGTCATCATAATCATACCAGTGTTTTTACAAGAAAAGACAGCTAATCCATCTTGTCATTCTGGAATGACTCTGGACCAGCAGAAAGGTGGGAACTAGACTGGTTAATTACTTAAATTCATTTTTATAAAGACTGCTGCAAAAGAATTTGGAAATATAAAATAAAATGAGAAAATCAGCAGAGAGTGGAAACCTGAGAAGTTCAAAGAAAAAATCAGGAAATAGAAAAAGCAAAAAAAGAAGTGTTGGGACAAAGGGCCCACCTTCAACTCTTTTGTGTCCATGCCAAAGGAGACACTCTTGTGAGACTGAACAGTGGGCAAGTGAGAAGACACAAAGCTTGTGTTCAGGTCTCCCCCTTTGGCCTTTTCACCTCACTCTGGCGTAGTAAATTTTTAAGCAGCTCTCTCCACACTTAAGTGTCTGTTCTCACTCTTGGATACTCACCCCTGCAGACCATTAAACTTTAAAAGTATTTATGTTTCAAATGGCACAGACCCCCAGGAACCACTGCAGAGAATGAGAGCCTCAGACCCCTTTCTTTACAAAACAAAATGTGTATAGAATAGATACAGATACAAAACTGCACCAGAATGGATTTATTTCATGATTCAATCTACAACAACAACAACAACAAAAATTTAAGTGACACTTCAAACATTTCATGGGTGGCCAAGGGTGTTTGGTGCCACTAAAATGAAACATTGAGTGAGGCATTTTAATATTTTTATACTAAGCCTAAATGAGATTTTAAAGTTAAGGTGGATGTAAAAATTAATGGTTTCAGAAGATTCTTTATAAACGCATATATAAACTTTATATATCTGAAGTATAAAGTCCTTTTCTTCCCTGCTGATTTGGTTTCAATTCTTCATGTAATTCACACAATACAAACCCAGACCACAAGAACCTGAACCCACAACCCAAATTCCGCCGCTTAGTGTAAACCTCAACCCAAAAGCCAATCTACTCATTTGAGAGAGCCCTGCCCTGCCTGCCTCACTGTTTTCTTCTTTCTTCGTTCCATCAGAGAAAAGGCTAGTGTGGTTTAACTGAAAATAATCTTCTGAATAACATAACTGCTTATCCCCAAGCAAATCAAAAGATGAGCCATCAGCACAAACCATTATGAAGACATATCTCATGTGGTAATTACAATCATGGCTAACAACAGAATGTTAATTGGCAGAATTAACATGGTATATTATGGCATGCAGTGGCTGCAAGTTAAAGATCAAAGTCTGAGACAGTTCTTTGGAAAGGCCTTTTAATCTCTCAGCCCGCCCTTCAAGCTGCGATGATTTGAGACTTCCTCAGTCAGTCGACACCGATTTTAATTTTCCCATACATACCTGCATAAACTGAAGTTATGGCAGCCCAATTAAAATACTATTCCCGTTTAGCTTGCTTGCCTTTCAAGGACAAATCCACTCATGGGTATCTCTTTAAAAAAAAGGGGGCGAAAAAAACAAATGGGAACAGTGAACAGAGAGAAAAGAATGACACACAGCAAGAGCCTGGAAACCAAAACAATACCACTGAAACTTTTATTGTTGAGTTCACCGCCGGAGGAAACAGAACGGGCAACACCTGCAGTTTGTGGTGTGAAAGATCAAACTGACCCAAAAGGTTTTGTTCTCTGTGTGTGATACACTTCCGGAATAGTGACATTTCACATATACGCATTAAAATAATCTGATTAATCATTATTTTTTCTCTCTGTTTTGTACAGATGCCTGATTTGCTATGAAATGTTAACCTTTTAGTAAAAATGAAACAAAATAAAATAAAAAAATAACCAGATTAATTTAACATAGGCATGGATGTACCATGCAACATAAAAGAACTCATACCATGGTATTCTGGTCATTCCACCTATGAAAGGAAAACTATTTAAGTCACTGTCAAAAAACACAGACGCACTGAGCAGCTTTTTACTGTTTAATATCCACAAAATGGGCCACAAAAGGCCGTTTATTGCATATATATCCATCCCTGCACTTACATAAACTACTTTGCTTTTTCCCCCTTTAGAAATATTCCATGTGCTGAGGCCAAGCCAGATATTTAGTTTGGCTGCGCTCACAGCTGGGGGACAACAGACAGAATAAAATGAATCGAGGCAAGATGAAGAATGGCCAGTCATTCACTCGAGGGGGTGCCTTTGTTTTCAGCTACACACTGCCTTCTACACCCTCCTCTGCAGACTATAGACTCTCCCTCTTATACACACATTAGCACAAAAGATACCATTCAACAACTGCTTGCATTAAAACATGACAGCAAGCTTTTCATATGGAGAATTTTTAGATTTATACTTTTTTTTTCCGCAGATCAATATATAGCCTAAAGTCCCTCACTGGTCACAGTTTTTATGGTCATACAATACAATTCAAATGTATTTTTAAAAGAAAACGTCTTAACTGTAAATTTTGATTAACGTATTGTTGCTGAAAAAACTATTAATTTCCAACACACACACACACACACACACACACACACAACACTGACTGATGGACAAGTTTACCATCCTGACCCATTCCTGCAAGGAACAAACTATAATGTTCGGAATAACAAGATCCCACTTTTTTTATGACGTAAATACATCTTTAGCTAACAAATACCTATTGAAATATGGTAGGCTTTTCCGGAGCTCTGTATTTCCAGCAGGACTGAAAACAACAGTTGCACATCCGTCCCAGCAGACTTGAGTAATTCAGGTCAATCTTCAAGTGTACAATCCTGATCTCTGCAATATTTCATTGAAGAGAGCTTTGCAACAATATGAAACGGGAGATATGATCTCGGATGCATGTCTATGGCTATATAAGACAGCAGCTATACATACAACAGTTTGACGCCTCGTTCCCATTTGAGGGGATTTCTGCAGTATTTATACTACTCAGCAGCGGAGGAACGTAAACAGACACTGATTAGTGTATCAAGCTGTAATTAGTGTTAAGGGGCTTATGGGATATTAAAGTGAGGATTCGAGGCATGTTACTAATACCAGTCCACCCTCCCCCACACAGCACCACCCACGCAGTCAAGCAGCACTGGTCCTAGTCTCTATTGGACGCATCCTTCTGAGAGCAGCGATTACGCAGAGATCTTCTAGAAGAGCTTGAGTCACTGCAGGTCATTCGAGGTTAATAGGTCTTGCTCAGTAATAAGTATGTGGTTTATAGAGGATGCCACGTTTCAGCAACCCGTACTATCCTGGCAGCCAGCGTTCTCCACGGGACATCCCTGACTAAGTTTCCGTGACAGAAAATGGTGAAATGGTTTGGGCTGAAGAGCCCTTGAGGATCAGTCATAATGAAAGGACAGTAATTCAAGGTTATGTGCTGGGAAACTTTCTCTTTTTTAAGCAGATGAACGCAGGAAATTAAGAACCATGTTCAACATATTATTTTGACTTACCTTTAATTTTTACAATTTTCAGTTTTCTGATTTTTGTTGTCCATTTCTATTGTCTCTGAAGTTTTTGTTTACATAATTAAGAAAAATATGTTGTGCTTTTATATATATATATATATATATATATATATATATATATATATATATATATATATATATATATATTTATATTTAATTTATTTTTTTTTATTAGAATATGTACTGTGTGTGTGTATTTATATATACATAATATATATAAATAGTACACACATATCATGTAAACAAAAATAAATATTTAGGATGCAAGTAATCATTTGACAGCACTATGTTTTTTTAAATTTTATATTTCATTTAGCTTTAATATATTGTTATTTTACATCCATTTCATATTTTTATTTTGAGATTTTAGTGCCGAGCTTATTTCAGTTCACTGAATATTTTTTCCAGCTTCATTTGCATTAACTAAATTTTTACTATTTGCTCTTGGTTTAGCTAACAATAACAACACCATTATACCGTAACTATAGATACGTAGATGCTACAACAGAGTTTGCTTAAACTAAAATCATATCAAACTATTGTTGTCTTTATTCGTTACATTTACAAACTTTATCTTAAAGTGTGTTACATTATACAAAAATTAAAGCTTTCATCATTCCGGTAATTTCAAGAAAAATGATAAACAACTCAAATTTACTGGAGACGGTCACTGTATGCTTTCTCTGCACTCACACTCTTCTTTTTCATTTCACAGATTAAATAAAGTCATATTGTAAAAGGCAGAATGATCATTTTTGAGTGAACACCATTTTATCATTTTACACCTAACAATTATCTCTGTGCCGCCCTTTCAGAAATAACACTTTCCTTTTGAACATCAGTCATCACTTCCTTATGAACATCGGTTTCTAGCTGGTTTGCAATCCCGCTAGCAGCTGTTGCTCATATTCTACCGTTACAGCCTCAAAGCAAAACCCTCCCGTGTCCTATTGGAGGCAGAAGAGGCAAAGCAGCACTTGGCAGTCAAACAGGAGGTCCTTACACATGGCCTCTCTTTCTATAAACAAACAAGCTGCACGTTCACCCCATCCAGAGCCGAACCTCCGCTCCATCAGCAGCTAGTGATGCATACAATGAGAGGCACCCAAGGCAGAGAGGCAGAAGCGGCATCCAGGGCCAAACCGCCCCGGTCTGAAGAGGGTTTTAAAGCTGCTGGAGGAATGAGCAGGTGGTGAAGGACACGCTCACCTGCGCTGGGTGGAGGAGCCGTGGGGTTAATGATAGGCCTGCTGCCGCCCCCCTGGCTTTACTCACCATCCTGACGCTTACAAGAGAACAATAGCAGGCTCATAACATACTTGTAGAACTTGAAATACATTAATGAGTATAGAGACACACAAATAAATAAACGGATCTAGGTAGACATGCGCACATACACACAAATTCTAGAGACAGACAGACCGATATTTTGTATAGGCAGGCAGACAAACAGAGGCGAGCGCTAATGTTTTAAGTTGACAAAGAAAGAGAAAGGCAGACAAAGATAGAGACAGACATGGACGAACAAAGACTAATATTTTGTACAAACAGATAGACATTGACAAACACTGATATTTTATATGAACAGGAACTGATTTATAGGAAAAAAAAAAGACTGATATTATAGAGAGACAGATGGACAAAGACCGATATTTTGTACAAACAGAGAAAGAGACGACGGACAGATAGGTAAAGCTGTTATTTTGTTTAGACCGACGGACAGATAGGTAAAGACAGCTTTTTTGTAGAGAGACAGACAGATGGACAAAGACCGATATTTTGTATAAACAGATAAAGAGACGAAAGCTGTTAGAAAGACCGAGAGATGGACAAAGACCGATATTTTGTACAAACTGAGAAAAAGACCGAAAGGCCGATATTTTTAAAAAGAGAAACAGACAAAAACTGATATTTTGTATAGACAGATAGACGGATGGATGAAGGCTTGTATTTTATGTACAGACAGAGAGACTGATATTTTGAAAGGAAAGTCAGACAGATAGACAGATCTAGATAGACATAAAGTGATTAGAAAAACAAACAGATAGATAAGGATTATACAGACAGATATATAGATAAAATACAGATTAGACAGATCTAGATGAATAGATGGATTATACAAATGAAAAGACCAGTATAGAACATTTTGCATCGAAAGGTAGGCAGACAGACAGATCTACACAGATAAATATTCATGCTTTATAAAAGACATTTTTAGAAACCAATCTTTTGCAAAAAAGAAAATAACGTTGCTGAAATTTGATGCACTTCGCTAAGCAGAGAGAGACTTTAATAAACCAGCTAGATAAATAATTCACCAGAAAGGCAGATTCTTCAAAACGTCAACAGAATAGGCTCACAAAGTTTAACAAAGACAAACCGCGTAACTTCCACTTTCAGCATATCTGCTTGTGAAGTACACACATTAAACCCAAGCGTCGACATCTGGCTTAAAGTTTAACCTGCGCCAACAATGCCAAACAGAAATGGGACACGCTACGCTTTTCCACAGCAGTAATCTTACAGACGTACGAAGCGTCTCTAATTGCCTGGACACATCTATCCAGAACGCTCTCAAAAGATGCAACCTCTCGTGCTCGTACAAGCGCCTTAAGCTGATAAACCCTTTCATTTCATCCGGCCCCGGGATCAATTCCCCCTCAGTTTCAAAGGCTGCAGAGAAAATGATTAATCAAAACAGCGATTACGGCCATCCACAAAGTCACACAGACTCCCCACTGTTCGCTCTCAGCGGGAGGCGACCGCCGACTGCTGCCACAGCTCTCACGAAAAAAGCCTGCGAGTCTTCCGCTTCATTCATCTATGAAACTATTACACAAAATTCACGTAAAACTATTTCTGAAATACCAGATGAATTCCAGAATACACCCATACCACAAAACAGAAATGCTGAATAAGTAACTGCATGATAATGTCAGGCAATGATGTTACATAGTATTTAAAAAAAATGCTAAACCAAAAAATAATTATGTATACACATTTACACACACACACACACAAATGACATATACACACACACACACATACATATACATATATATATATATATATATATATATATACACATATATATACACATATACACATATACACACACATACATATATATATATACACATATATACACATATATATACATACACATACATATACGCACATGTTTTGCAACTTATCAGTGGAATGTGAATCTAGTGGTTCTAGACCTGAAATTATTTATTTATTCTGTACAAAAACAGTCCAAACATGTTTTTTTTAATGTTCATCCCAGCTGTGTTTTTGAACAATCATTTCTCAGGCGACTCCTCAGCAGAACAACAGCTGGAAGGAGACAAATCATCTCCTGCAGCCCATTGTTTCAGGTCTCAAAGCAACAAGCTTGTGAAACACATTTTGTAGTGAAATTTCAAGACCTGCTCAAACATACTTTTAAACATTTTAATTACAAATGAGGTTAAAAAAATGAAGATATGCTGAAATGTACTCAGCCTCAGGCCATCCAAGATGTAGAGGGGTTATTTTCTACATCAGAACAAGATTTGGAGACAATTAGCATTACATCACTTACTCGTCAGAATGAACATCAGTCCAGTCCAATAATTAATGTCTTGTGAGTAGGGATGGGCGATGTCTTATTGTTTGGAAAATACTGTTGAAAATTCTCCTCATAATAAAAATTTGTCTCTTTGCAATAATAACGATAAGTCTAGTTGATGACGTAGAAAAAAGTTTTCTGTGTTCACTATTAACCGAAACTGAAAATCTTGCCAACTAAAAGTTGTTTTCCTAACTTACTTAAGTTAAATCGTTTACATTGATTTTAATTGTTATTGTGTAATTGTTGTTGTGTGATGTTTTTCAACAGTTACTGGGACAAAAACATACATAATCTACTATTTTGCAGAAGATAATTATTTATAATAATTATAATAGTAAGACATCTTTAACTTTGGTTCTAGCTAGAAAACAAATCTATTATCCATAAGAACAGTTCATTCAGAGAAAAAGTCCTCTGAATCAGGATGCACAGATCAGACACGGATTATATAAAGTCAAAATGGTTCTAAACAAATATGCTAGTGGATTTTAATTTGAGAACAACAGAGATAGACTTTTTTTTTTACTGGTGCAACTATTATTATGTACAAAATGTCAAGGTTAAAACATGATAATGATGGGTTTGTTTCTTAAAAACATGAATCTCCTAACTTAATTTCATAGACTGGAGTTGTGCGGATTACTTATGGATTTTGTGATGATTTTATTAGCTTTTTGGACTCTCATTCTGACGGCACCCATTCACTGCACAGTATCTATTTCAGAGGAAGTGCCTGATGGTGACTAAAAGTTCAGCAAATCTTGTTTTTTGGGTAAACTAGCCTTTTAAAATTTTGAAAAATAAGATAATTCATTGACGCTTCTTTCCATGGAGTCAAACTTTTCGTGACTTTTTGAAAACTCGCAGCTAATGTCGGTGGAAATCAGCGACTATCACTGAAAATCACTGACTTCCGGTCATGCACTGTGAACGCCACTTTGGCCTACGTAGAATACCCCTGAATAACCTTCACTAAAAACACTCTCTGTTCTTAACTTTTCATTTTAGCACACACTTACTGCCCTGCATTCTGGAAATTCTCCGTCGTTTCCCACAATTCAATCACAAGACACCAATTGTAAAGTACTGAAGGCTCACAGTTGTCGGAGCAGCAGTTCAGTCCAAACCACACTGCAAGAAAACTCAATTATGAGGCTTGTCCTACTTGCTCGGCTCCGCCAACACACACTAACGATAGCCCTGCATTCGTGTGTGATTTGATAGCATCAATCCCAAAGAAACGAGATGCGTTACACAAGAGGATTTGCGTTGTTTTCTCTCGCTTTAAAAATAAAGAGGCTTTTCCCAAAAAAAACTCAGGACAGTGGATTTTTGAGTGCGCACTGGGCGCACAAGCCGCGAGGATTGTATGACATCCTTTGTCGAAACACCAGACGTATAATAAGGCCAATAAAAAGCAGATGGAATTTTATTTGACACTATACAACCGAAGCGGCCAGCAGGAAATACTTCCAGGTTCCAGCGGCCGCAAGCACTTTCGGCACAAATGTTAAAAACACATTTGCAGATGATATTCTAATAAAAGGACAAGAAAAGCAACGGCAGGCGGTGGAAATGTCCTTTAATGTTTCCGTTTATTGGAAAGTGTTGCGCTCGGACACTTTGATGCGTTATAAAACGGAGCTAATTTCAGGGTCAGCGGCACGACGTCCCGTTTCCTCCACGCTTCACGTCTGTTAAAGCTAACGCGCGTGCTGTAGGCCTCTTATTAGCCACACCTGCAGCTTTAGTCAATCAACGGCTTCGGGTCTGCATGCGCATAAAGCCCCTCCGACCGTTAAAGCTGAAACAGGAGGAGCGTGAGGGACCAGCAATAACCCCTGGCAAATAAAAAACACGCAAACAGACGTATAGCCTTAAGAAGCTAGCGCTCAGTATGTTCAGTTTATTGGCCGGGTTCGCAGCGCAAGCCTGTAAGGAGCATTTGGATATTACGCTGAAGAGGCATGACAGGCAACTAAGTCTGATTCCTTTAGATACAGTCACACTATTACATGATCAGATTGGAAAATTAACTTCAGCATGCCCATTACCTGATGAACCCAGGCATGTTCAGCTGTTTTTTTAACTGAAATAGGCTTTATTTAATAGAACTTCATATAGGCTAAGTGAAATTTAGTTAAAAGAACTGTAAACTAAACTAAGAAACTAAACGCATACACACCACAGATAAACTACTTTGCTTCGCTAAATAAGAGATTTTTGGATGACTAGTCAATAAATCAATCATTTCGAGCAATCCTAATCCTGACGGGTTTGATAACTGTATTGTCTTTGCATTCACACTGACTCTTGCCGTAAGTGGATTCAAACCAGATCAGTTCACTGGTTTTGAAACCCAGAAAAAACAAACAATAAAACAAATACATAAATGAACAACACAAATGCACACATTGAAGTAAAAAATAAAATAAATAAATATTTAGGAGCCAAACAAACAAAACAAACACAAATTGAGTTTCTTCAGAAAAAACTGGGAATTTTTTTTTACCGTTTCCACAAAAATATTAAAGCATTATTAACTATTTAGACAGATAGATAGACAGACAGAAATAGCAATTGACAATATTATCGTTTTACTGTATTTTTGATTAAATAAATTCAGCCTTTGTGAGTCGAGACTTTATTTCAGCTAAAATTTCAGCTCTGAGAAGCTTCTGACAGCCACGAACACCACAGAAGACGAACAGTCGACACGCTTCTATATATAATGCGTTGCTTCAACAGGAGCGCACCATTGTTTCTAAACGGCAGCTATTTTTGTCGAAGCAATATGAGAAACACGCCGCCCGCGAAACTACCCGTCGCCGTGAAAACAAAACTGCATTTAGCTGGTGCTAATTTCCCTCCCTGTAGCTTAGCAGCTTCCCTCCAAATCGAACATCTGTCCGAGTCACCGAGAGCAAAGCCGGTGGAGTCGCTTCAGGTCAGAGCGGGGCCCGTCCCTCAGAGGTGAGGGGACGAGCAGAGCCGTCCGGGTCGAGGGCTCGCTCTGATGACTTCAGAGGCGCTAATCGGCTGTAATCCACTTGAGACGAAGCGATTAGAAGGATTTGGCGAGGCCCCAGATCTTCCCACTTACCGCAGGAGAAACGCGCTCCCGGGTTCATTCTCCAGGCTGTGTGGCAGAGTTCATGCACTAGGGTTATATAACGTTTCATCAACCCCTGTGACTCATTCAATTTGGTTCTTGTTAATCACAAATGCACTCCGGTTTTTATAGCTTTGGGCAATTCTGACAAGAAAAAGGCCAACTGGATTAATACTTTGAGGGAATTTAGCAGAGGGTAAACTATAATAAAACCCTTAATTACATATTTCCACTGAGGGATCGTTTGATCTCAAGGCCAAAAAAAATGAAGATCTTCATCCCAGGCGTCAAGACCCTTAACTAAGACGTCAGTGGTTTTGGAGTTCTGAGATATTCGCTCTCTTTTGCCTCAACTTCCATTTCCTCCGGCAGAAAGATGGCTGGGAAAAGATGATGCTTTTTGTATATTAAAATAACACATGAAAGCTCTCAAAACTGACTGCGTTGCACAGAGAGGTACTGTATATTTAAATAAATTAATAAACAAATAAAATGCTCGATTATTAAATGTTTAACAAAATATTAAGTTTAAAAAATAAACACAAAGTTAATATTCCTTTTATTTTTATAAACCGTTCGTTTTTTATTACCTTTAAATATTTTAGTTAATACCACCATTTACCTAATTATTTAGTTAAACATTTGAGCAAACATTAAACTTTTTTATTTGTTGTTTTGAACATCCAGGTTTAATGTTTAACAAAATAAATGCAAATGTTCAAATAAATAAGTTAACGTGTACTTCAGTGTGTAACAAAACATGACATAAAAGGCAATAATAAAACGAAAAGTTCAAAAGTTAAATCTGTACTTACTTTGTTAAACATGATAAATGTAGATGTGTTCGAATAAATAAGTTAACGTTTACTTAAAATAAACATTTACATACTTATTTTGTTAAATATTTAAGTTTATATTTAAAGAAATAAAACGTTAGGTTTACTTAAAATATTAGCTCATTCATTTATATTACTATATTTAACTTAGTATTTAAATTAATATTAGTCTTCATACCTCATGATGGTGGGATAAGAATATTTTGGGGTCCTAAAATTGCCCGATATGAACTTATTTTTTAGTTTTTGCATTTTACGGTCTAAATAAAAAACACCATACTTACGCTTTGAAAAAAATAAACCTCAGCGTGATTAAATAGCAAACTGAAACCAAGAAAGTCATTCTGGTAAATGTTAGCGACAAGTTGAGACCGATACCACAGCAACACTGTGGCAGGTTTCTCTCTCGCTTCGTGGTAAGACAAGACAAAAAAAAACAACAGCATTTCTCTCAAGTCAACAGCAGATTCACAGCAGGGTCGGCGCCAGTTTGTGAAGGTGCCAGACTGCAAGGAGAGACAGTCGACATGTTAGCGCTGCTCTTCAACACTCGGGCAAGAACACGCCGTCACTGGTAAGATCACGTCGGAGGGAACAGCCATGGGGACGGATGACGGAGCTCTGCGGGACGCACATCAAAGCGCTGCGCGGCATTAATAAATCCAGAACCGTTTTAAGCTGGGACGGGTACAGTCAATGTCTCTGCTTCAGCTGCATCTGATACTTATTTCGTCTACATGAAAGAGTCATTTGTGCATCCTCTCCGATGACACCATGCGCGCTTCTGAGGAACAGAGAAGTCAAAGTCAGCACAAGCGTCACTCAGAAAAAAACTGGAAGGGAATAAGAACCGATTGCTGCAAAAGGTTTCCAGCAAGTTATTACGAGATAAAATGAAAGAGGAGCCGAGGAAACTGCAGTTTCTACCGAGTTCACTTCCCTGTGGTGTTTTTGTGGGTCAATATGAACGCAGTTTGACTTCCTGGCTTTATTGTACTCAAGTTAACTCATACATAGTAAATGTATGATTTTTTTTTCAAAACCTGCCCATCCTATGCCAATGCACAAGGATTGAGCTGTATTCTCTGCATTGCTACAGGGGGTGCCATATTAAGCATTATTAGCCTAAACTGGCTTTTCTGGGATTTTCTCGCCAAGGCCAATGACTTCCTTGATGCCAAATAAGCATAGAAAGATTTAACATTTCAAATCAATGCTGTTCTTTTAAACTATTTAAAGAATCAAAACTTTTTTTCAACACTGATAATAATAAAACATTTTAATAACATATTATAACGATTTCCAAAAGATCATGTGACACTGAGGACTGGGGTAATGCTGCTGGAAATTCAGCTTTGCAATTACCTTTTAAAATATACTTACAAATACAAAACACTTTTATTACATAATATATAGTAATATTTCACTATATTAGTTTTTACTGCATTTTATAATTAAATGCATAATGTGGCCTGTGTTCACACTGCATTAAAGTCAAATAGAAATTATAAACAAATATAAAAATAAAACAAATATAATGATAGAATTATCACTTTTGGGTGGAAAATACTTCGTAATCTGTGTGTGTTTTTTTATTTAATACACAATACAAAAACTTATATGCGCAAGTATTTTTCTTTCCTTCTTTTAAAAAAATTAATAAAAAATAATTAATATAAAATCGATTTAACCAATTTAAATCTCAAAAAGACCCAACCCATAATCAGAGTTAACCTAATGATATCCAAGCAGCCTAATGAAAGCAAAATAACTGTACATTTTTTAAAATCCACCGCATTACTTGTAACTTTTTTTTCTGACCCCCTAGAATCCCCAGAAACCACTGACATCAAGCATGTTTCTGGCTTCAGTCCTCCTATATGAAATAATGGGACCGCGGTGTTTACTCTGACTTGCTCAGTAATGCTGGACTACACATTCCTAAAATGACTGCAGACTCTAAATGAACCCGGTGATAAATCTGGCCCACTGAATCGCTACAGACTTTAATCCGAAGTTGTGTTGAAGAAATCTCTGCATTTTTGCGCGGTTCGTTTTTCTTGCGAATTCTGCACCCCTGCCACAAGGACAGAAAGGTCCGTTTCATTGATGCTGGACTATCATCTAATGCTTGTACTTGGACGACAAACTTGTCCAGGGTCACAGCCCGACAGCTATTGTTTTATTTTCCCTCCACGGCCTTCTGGGAACAGGACGGTCTCACGTTGCCTGAGATTAAGCCCGTTCCCCTGGCTGTCCTTTCCCCGCCCGTTTTCTTCTAGTCTCAATAGGTAACTAAAAACCTAAGAAACCAGTCCTCCGCTAGGATTCACCGCGTCCACACTCCCATTGTAACCATTCACGGCGTTAGGAAGCGCACAATGGGGGACTGAAAGGAGGTGTAAATCTAGTCTGCCGTAAAGAGTTAAATTTGGCAAGTGCTGTTCATAAAGCTCCTCGGAGCCTTGCTAGCGACTACACACAGGGCTTACATAATCTCCTGTCATACACTTGTGAGGAGATGTAGGTTCAACAGGGTCACAGACAGACATGCAGCCTTCTCTGTGCGTAACTGCCGCCGTAGCTTTAGGCAATATATTTGGGAAAACTGGGTTTTCTTTGATCTTCTGCAATAAGAGCGTGTCGAATGATGTTGACAAACTCAAACAGACCCTCCTTCGCAGTTAGCTCTCTGTGTTTAAAAATGAAGCTGCAGAAAACACAATATGACATGTTGACCGCGCTCTCATCGACACAAAACCACCCACGTAAAATAAATCGACATGAAAAATACTCACTATCAAGTCGTCCAGACCCGTATGAGTTTCTTTCGTCTGTTGAGTACAAAAGAGGATATTTCGAAGAATTTTGTGAACCATGCGGTTGACGGTAGCCACTGACTTAACATGGAAGTCAACAAAATGATCATTTTTGGGTGAACTGTCTCTTTAAAGGCTGTGGGAACGTCATGTCTGAAGAGGTTAACCAGAGTATAGTGCAGACTAAACTAAACTTAAACCACACCATTTCTCATTATCATGTTGATATTTGATTGTGGGCGGTCTTATGTTAATAAACATGAATTAATTGTACCATGTCAGTAAAAATCTAATATTGGAACTTTTTTTCAGTTTTAACTTATTGGTCACTGGCCAGTATTTTATTGTTCATGTTTATTTCTGCAGCTTTACATTTACATTACAGTCATCTAACGTAAATATTTAATGCAAAACTTTATAAAAGTATTACTACATTTAAAAATTTCTCATATTGAACATCCAAAATGAATAATGTTACATTAAAATAAATAAATAAAAATAAATTTCACTTAATTTTAGTTTTTAGTGGAATTTTAAGAATTTAACTTGACAGGATTAAACTTTGGGGTTTAAAAAAAACCCTACATATTTATTAAAATATGACGCATTTTGGAAACCAAGGGCTCGATGTGATCACACTAATTGGTTACAAATTTCAATATGTAATAAAAAAAAAAGCACAGTCTTTGTAATCTGAAAATAATTTGTTGTGTCGTTCACAGGTCCATCTCAATTAACCCGAGCTCAGCGTCTCCCACCGAGCGGCATTATCAGCGCACGGCGTCACTCAGCAGAGAGAAAATCTGTGTTCGTCACACTGAGCCAAATGTACCGTTCACTGATAGCGGAGCCGGTATTATCACCTGCAGATAAGGCTGCCTTTCTCTCGCCGCCAGGCCTGAAATCAAAGCCTCGCGGAGGGGTGCGGCTCTCGGATATGTGATGAACGGGGAGCGCCGGGGTTTTCATCAGATCCCTGACACCCTGATGACAGCAGCCCTTAGCAATCTCAAAAGCTCTGAGCAGCTGTCTCTGAATCTGCAGAGACGGTGGCACGGCCCGGCTCTTTCTCTCGGTTAGCGAGACCGCCGGCTCTCCGTTTACTTTACGATGCTGGCAGACCTGGGCTTCGGCAGTAACTGGGCCAAACCCGTAATTGATTTACGAGCAGCTTTCCCCACTCCGCCTGACGCTAGTGTCCTTGTATAGCAGCGCCAGCGCAGACTTCCCTTGATACCCTGCAGAAGCCCACCACCAAACACCACCCATCTGACCCTTTTAGAAGAAAACATGACTGGAAAAGCACACTGCATAAATACAATAGTCATTAAGTGCACTGATGATGGCTGCGAACGCTGAAGTTAAAACAGCAGCCATTTTGGGTAACCGTATCCGCTTAACTACAAGTTTCAGTTTATTGCTTTCAGTTAAAAGAACAAAAGTGCCAGACTGGTTTTATTATCAATGAACCGATTTATCAAAAAAATCTTCTTCACATCATTCCTAGATGTTACCTTTCTTTTTTTTTCTCCACAGAACGAAAAAGGAGATATTTACAAGAATGCTGCTCTTTTCCATACAAATCAAAGTAAAGTGAACTAAAAACGCCAGCAAAAAACATAAAAGCACCATTAATGCCGTTCAAATGTCACTACATTTCACGTCTTTCTAGAAAAACAGCCATTTAATAGAGAGGAACAGAGCGAAATATACAATTATTTACCGAATATCTGTCAGAAATCATGAGGTGTCACAAATAATTTAAATTTTTCCTGTGTGTGTGTGTGTGTGTATGTATATATGAATGAAATAGTATTTACAGTTCATTTAAATGTCCAAGAATAGAAGGTAATGTAGACTTTATTTATTTTTATTCATGCCTTGTAAAAACACTGTGCCATGATATTAGTAGGTAATATTTTCCAGTCCTGGTTACATCAAGAACAAATAGTTTTTCAGATGGGAAAATGGCAAATAGCACACAGCATAAAAAAAATAAATAAAAAGTGTTTTTGTAATTAATTAATTTTGTGTGTTTTTCATTAACCAGGACCCTTACACGAAAAGTTACAATGTAAACTACTAAAAACAGTTGCCGCTGTATAGCAAGAAAAGTGTGGTATGCCTGATTTCACAGTATTCCAAAAAAAGGAAGTGAAAAGTCCCAAGGGCGCTTTAATATTGCATGATGCCACAGGAAGGGATTTGTGCACGGCACTAAAGGGTTGCAACAAACACTGGTAGGTCACATGACAACGACAACCCGCCAAAACTTACTCAGAAAGTGTGTCATTTCAAACACAGCCCAGGTCAAGTGCTTATAGAAATCCAATCACTTCCGCTTCAGACCAACTTGGTTATTAAAATGCATTTTGCTTTCATGTGGCATGCGAGTGCGCTGTGGGTTATCGTATCTCTCACTTGCCTTCGTGCCGCACGTGTTACAGAGTCAATTGTGAATCCTCAGCTTGTAAAAGAGTCGTAACATGGTTAGGGGCTTTGTTTTGGTGTGGAGGGCTTATCTCTGCATGACTGGGTAAGCAAATCTCTGGCTGGTGGGAAGCAGGACAGACGGAGCGAAGTGAGAGAAGACGAGACAGACCAGGTGATAAAGCAGACTGAAAAAAATACAGGGAATGTACTACTTACTATTTCTGCAGGGTATAGCATGCACCGTATTTTCTACAAGCATAAAATATACTGATGACTAACTACCAACTCTGAAATGAGCTGAAGAGAAATTATGAGGACTACTGTATCCCATAATGCAAAGCTTTCTACTTCACCCCAAAGTGAACGTTCTGTCATTGACTGCCAAACAATTGTCACCGTAAAGGTGCAGAAAAGCACGAAAGACGTCGTCTGAAAGAGCCATCCGCCGTCAGTGGTTCGACTGTAATATTATGAAGCTAAGAGAATACTTTCAAAACAAAAACAGCGACTTTATTCAAAGTTTCAGCACCGTGACATCTCCGTAGATCCATTTTGGACGTCGTCTTTCCGTGCAAAAAAACAAAAAGTATTCTCGTAGCTTCATAATTGTACAGTTGAACCACTGACGGCGGATGGAGCTTTCAGACGACGTCTTTCGTGCTTTTTTTCGTGACGGTGAGAATTGTTTGGCAGTCAATGAGACAGTCGCAAGCCTTTGGAGCGACACAATTTTGGGATGGAGTAACCCAACAAATTTCGAAACAAGTGGCACGATAAGGCTTTGACAAACTTAATAAGGTTATGTGATGATGCTCTTAAAAAAACCAGTATGCAGTATGTAGCGTACACTACACGGTGTCCGGTATGTAGCAAGCTTCATTCCAAACGCAGCCATGGTCTCACCAGAGACGAGTCCTGCAGCGATACAGAGACGCCTCTCTTTCGCCCCGGGAGAGAGCGGGGAAATGAGCCACTTAATACCCCGCGGTACCGCAAACTCAGCTCTGCTTTGCAGCAGGCCAACATCGCACAGCAATTAAAGCCTTCAAAGAACACAAACACAAAAGAGCCACTATATTCACTCTCCCATGAAGAGAGGACGGACGATCCATCCTCAAGCTGGGTCTGCGAACAGGAACGTCTTTACGGCTCAGACGCTCCGCAGGACGCTGGATGCGATTACTTCAAAACAAGTACTCTTATCTGGACCGGCCCGAGTCATTTACATCTGCCGTTGAGAGCAAACTAAATAAGGCTCATGAACAAATCAGAGATGTGTGATCCACGTAACAGCAAACTACAATGGGTTCAGATTATTTACGGCTTGCTATTATGTTGCGGCTTAGTCTTGCTAACGGCAAAAGCATTCTGGCACGCAATGTAAAAGCATGGCTGATAAGCAGAAATAAAAAATGTGTTGTAATATTTATGCCAGCATACAAAGAAACTATATATATATATATTTATTTATATTTTGATTTATTTATTTTTTCCCTATAAACAGAAAAATACTTATTATACACACTTTTTTTTCTAATATTATTTCATTCGTTATTATTACTTTCCACACAAAGAATAAAATTATATTTACAATATACTCTTTAAAAATGCATTTTAGTTTTGAGAGGTGTAACAATTTTAAAAATGCTGGCAGAAGATCATAATTTCGAGCAGAGATGCGAAAATATCTGTAGTTGGGACTTATTATACAGATTTTTTTATTAAGTTAGCATCGGAGGCGTATTTGTTTCCTTAAAGCACACGAGAAAGCGTTTAATAAATATGCACAAAAAAATTGATTCGTAATTTGCACAGCAAGCAAAAAAAAGAACTACAGTAAATTACTACATCCATTTTTTACTTAACAGTCACACAACACCAAAAACAGGAATTATCCTTCCTAAAGCACACACAACTACAATATTCTCATCTCACCGCGCAGCATTTCTCAGTGTGTATTATTAAAACACTGCACGCGGTGCAATCAGCATTTTGCATGGCAGCAGATTTGATCTTAAATATTTATATGGCTGCCACCGATGCCACTGTAAACCAGTATGAGCCATTAAACACACATCATTTGCTCGTCAGTGAGACGTGCCAAGGCATGCTGCAGGAGGAGGAGCTGGTGCAGACGACCAAAATGGATACCAGCACACAGGGGCAAATCTGAGCATGATCCAAACGGTATTATCCGTTAAAACAAACACTCGAACCCAAGATAGAATACTGCACAAGTAAAACCGACCCAACGATCCGGCGATGAACGCAGGGGGAAACCCCCGCAGTAACGCACATCATTACTTACAAAAGAAATGTATGCGAAGCTGTGAAGAATGGCAATCAAGATGATAAATTAATGAACGTTTATGATGGTAATCCCAATTTAATGGAGGTTACTTCTCATCACTGGTATACCGGAGCTGAAATACTCACAGCCACGGGATCTCATTCGAATAAGCCAGGAGGATAACTCGATTAAAAGTGCTCCGACATGCAGTAATAATTTCCAGATTTGTTTTAATAAATGACTTGAAACGGGCCTGATGAAAAAACAAACAGCAAATGTGCTTTCAATAATGAAAAGCTTCAGAAACAGGTTTGTTTAGGTCTTAGCAAC
>NC_056713.1:9907475-9929975 GCF_018831695.1 Puntigrus tetrazona
CTGTTTGGATGCATCTAGCAGCTGAAATAAATTTGTTAATGGTTGAAACAAATTGAAGGCAAGTAAATGACGACAGAAGTTTCAATTTTGGTGCACTCTCCCTTTATTATAGTTGATTTGAAATTACAGTCGAAGTCTCTTTTTTGAATATGACTTTAAAGTAAGAGAATTAGCTTGAAGTGTCTGATGATGTTACGAACGAAATCTTCCAGTGCACACAGATGTATTTGCACGAATGCTTTCCAGACTTGTGCAGTCACCGCAGCATGATCCCAGGCACCAACTAGTTTCGCTGAACATTACAGAAACATAGATTGCGACTGACAAAACAGTAGAAAAACCGTGTGAATCGTTCAAAGAAAACGCGGCACAAGACATTAATCCTCAGTGAACAACATTCGAACCAGGTCTGCTTTAAAACACTCCTCTTCGACCAGCTTCTGGGGCTTAAAACAGACAAACATAGCACATTTGCAAGACTCGCACATATTTAAACGGCTTTATCAAACAGTATTTTCTGATATTTACCGTGCCATAGCGCAGTAGCGTGGGGACTCCAGTCAGCTTCAGAGTCTTCTTAAAGTCATTATTTGGGTCCTTCCAGCTGCCAAGAACAGTGAAATTAGATGTTAACTCTTAACCAAACAAAAAAGAGGAAAGTAACGAGGACGAGTGTGTTTGATCATCGCAGCAGAGCAACGCATTACAGTGAATGGGTGCCGTGAGAATGAGAGTTCAAAAAGCCGATAAAAACATCCCAATGATCAATTAACAGTCCATCAATTAACATCTTGTGAAGCAAAGAGCTGCCGCAATTTATAACAACACTTCCTAAGTCCACGAGCTTCTTGTTCGGTCCATTTCTGCTGCTTGCTCTCTGCGTATTTCTCTCCTGATTCAAAGGGACGACCATCACAGGAGGAAGCAATATTATGGATAGATGTTATTTTAGTAAGAAGCAATGATGTGGACTTATTGATGAGTTAATTTCTTAATAAACGAGCAGGTTTCCCGTCACAAGATCTTATCCGACAGACCGAGTGGCGTCGATTACTTGTAGGTGTTTATATCAGCTGTCTGGACCCTCATTCTGACGGCACCCATTCACTGGTGGGTCCACCGGTGAGCTTCTGATACAGAAAAAAACATCTACATCTTGACATTTTCAGCTCATTTTAAGTCTTTTTTTATTATTTATAACGTCAGCCTGGACAGAAACGAAATGTAAGCTCTATCTTGTGCACTATATGTTGTGAACGCCTTACTAAGGTCTATCCCCCACTTGGCAGTAAATGAAGACAGATCCCTCTGGCAGATGAGACAGCTCTCCTCTGACCACTGGCTCTGCTGCAAGAGCGAAAAGGGGAGAAGAAACACTGAGTTCTTGATTTCTGAAAAGGCACAGCTGCTGTGAATGTTCACGTACCTTTGACACAGTCCGGGCACCAGCTCTTGCCCTGCTCATCTTTATCTCCAGAGAAGTAAGCGAATATGTCTTTTCCCTTTCTTTCAGACGCGGCTTTGCAAAACTCCTCGTAGCCGCGAACAGCAACGTCCTCGTATTTAGTCATGATGTGTTTACTGTTTAGTGCCGTTCAGTCGCAAAGTCCAACTCTAGCAGCAGAAAGCGGACTGATCTCTGCATGAAGTCAGCTGACTGTACAACGTGAAGTGTGAAGCGTGAAGAAACGCGCTGGTAATTCTTCCAAAATAAGAGTCGAGTACTTCAAAATAAAAGTCTGGATTTGTAATAAATATAGTAGTTGCACCACAACCATTTTGAACACACATATTCTAAATATTATTTATAACATATTTACACACACTGTTATTATATATTCAATTTATGACAGGCTGTTGCAAAACATACACTACCAGTCATTTTTTTAACAGTAAATTGTTGTTGTTTTTTTAAAAGAAGAGTCTTCTGCTCACCAAGCCTGCATTTATTTGATTCAAAATACAGCAAAAAACAGTAACATTTTGAAAAATATTTACTTATATTTATTTAAAATAACTATTTTATATTTGTAAGCCATTTCAAGCATCTTTGCTAAATAAAAGTATTACATTTTCCCCAAAGAAAGAAAGAAAGAAAGAAAGAAGGAATTATGCTCACTCCAAACTTTGGTATGGTGTATAATGTAAAAACAAAAAAGCTTATTTCAGATAAACGCTGATATTTGGATCTTCATATTGTTCATTAAACAATACATTCAACTATATAAAATATGTATGATGATTATGATAGTAATAGTAATAATAATAATACAAATAATATTGTATGATAAATGTTTTGAATAGCAAATAGTTAAGTTAAGTGTATTTATGGTTAAGGTTATGGTTATCTTTATGTTTTAAAGAAGTCTCTTTTGCTCAGTAAGCCTTCATTTGTGAACCAAAATACAGAAATGTTGTGATGTATTTAAATAACTTCTTTCTTATAAAATGTAAATGAATTTTGAACATCGTTACTCCAGTCTTCAATGTCACATGATGCTTCAGAAATCATTCTGAAATGCCGATTTGCTCCTCAATATACACTTTTTTTAATAGTTGTTGTTATCAATATTTAAAACAGTTTAGTACATTTTTTCAGGATTATTTGATGAGAATTCAAAGATTGAAATGATAGAATTGATCTGAAATTAAAAGCAAACATTATACTGTTCAAAAGCTTGGACTCTGTATGAATTGTTTTGTATGTACTTTTATGTTATATGTTATGCTGGATGCTTTAAATTGGCCAAAAGAAATGATTAACGCATTACAGTAATTCTATTTCAGACAAATGCTGTACTTCTGAACTTTCTATTCATAGCTGAAAAAAAGTCTTCTTTAGCTATACATAGGATCACGTGACTGGAGTAATGGTGCTAAAATTCAGCTTTGATATCACAAGAATAAATTACATTTTAAAATATACTCAAACAGAAGTCAGTTATGGTATTTTAAATAATAAATATATTTAAGTAGTCAAAATGTCACTGTTTTTGATGTTCTTTGTACAAAATAAATGCAGGCTTGATGAGCAGAAGAGACTTCTGGTAGTGCATGTACATCCACCCTTAATAGTGTAGAAAAAGTGAATCAAATTGCCCATCAGTGGATGACTTCTGAGATTCAGTGGTTGCGTGTCGGAAGACCTCTCTTTCATTCTTGTATATTGATGGGGGAAGCAGATTGGGCAGGACATTGAAAGCACTCTCCTAATTAACCTAAAAACCATAAACCATAACAAATAACCACCAGTGCACACAGTGAAACTGATCTCATAATGAATGAAACGAAGACATTCCCGTGAATGTCTTCATTTCTTTAAATATCTTGGATGTAACTACTTCTGTGCGCCCGTGAATGCAGTGTATCGTGAATTAAGTTGCACTGGTTAGCGCTTTAGCATGAGGGACACATGTTCCCTGATGACTACGTCTTTTGTTTTTCACATTGTTGAAGTGATTAGGTTGATTACGTTTAGGTATGGGGTAGGATTCAGGGATTTAGAATATGCTGGTTCAGAATTACCCAGTACACAAGACTAATGTAACCATAATCCATAGTGTTTAAGATATTTAAGATGTATCAGTAAGCATGCCTTAGCAAAGAAAACGAGAAGCTTGTGTGTAATATGTAAAGTATATATATATAACGTTAAAGATATAGCCTAACCTTTCAAGGTGTCAGCCAGGGTGTCAAGCTGCCTTTCCTTGAAGAAATGGACATTGATTTAAAAACGACACGATTCCAGATTATACAGATCGGCTTAAACTAGCCGCCTCACCACTTCAGTCTAGTCACCAACCTGGAGCTAAGAAATCAACATCAACAAAATCAACATTTATACTCAAGTCTAATGTATGCTGTAGACAACATTACATGTAAATAACAAATAATATTACAGACCATTACGTCGCTTGACGTTATGGGGCGTTAGCATTTCAGCTAATGAGTTTAAAATCTTGTTGTTTAGAAATATAATTTAGCAATCTTTAAGGTATTTTATAGGCAAGTGAAGTTTGTGTGTGTATATATATATATATATATATATATATATATATATATATATATATATATATATATATATATATTTGTTAAATCTGCTAAAACTGGGCATTTTTTTATGCCAGGTTTAATGGCTCTAATAGATATGTTTTTTTTTGAAGATGACGTGATGCACATGACGGTGTGTATCATGGGGATGCAGGGCGTATGAGCACACCATGAGCACGTCTCCAGCAGCAGGAGCAGGGATGGCTCGGCAGAACAGTCAAAACCGACTGATGTTTCTCTTTGAATATACAACAGTCAGATATGTGGGCACGCAAAATAAGAAAATCGGACTTCTGTACAGAATGTTTCAACTCACTGTCATGGGATATCTCATCGGGTAAGAGCTATTATTCAATTATTCAACCCAATTAGCTATCATAATTCATTTATAATTAATCATCTCGTGTGATGATACCACATATTAAAGAGGTACCTTTGTTTTTAAGCTTTTAATGGTTTGATTGCAAACATCTCAACGTGATTTACAGATGGGTGTTTTTAAAAAACAAAGGATACCAGGTGAAAGACGACACTATCGAGAGCTCTGTGGTAACTAAAGTGAAAGGAGTTGCGCGTGTCAACACAACACATTCAGATCTGATGGGACCGGAGGACTATGTTTTCCCCAACCAGGTGAGACCCTAGTTTAAAAAGTTTGGGCTAAGTTTTGTGTCAGCAGTTCGTAACGATTCGCTTTATCGTGAATTCACTTCAGTAATAAGTCTTTCGGTTCATTTTATTTTCCCCCAGGGTGAGAACTTTCTCTCTATAACAACCAACTTCATCGAGACACCAAACCAAAAACTAGGCAACTGTTCAGAGGTAAGGCAAAACATATTCTCTTTGCCGTTTATTAAAACCTTTGACAGATGTGGGGTTATTGCATCTCGCATCCGCCGTTCCCTAGAAACATTTAAATGCAAAGTAAACCATATTTGGTTTTTGTTCAGTGTCTATTTACTGTTCGACTGATAAATGTTTGATATTGTTGCATTAGTTGCTTGATCAGTTATCTCGGTATCCTGTCTCCGTCTTCCATTCAGACCATTACCAGAGTAAGAGCATGTGAGAGCACTGTGGTTTTTCGTGCTTTTTTCAGTGCTTTTATTTCCTCATCATCAGGCGGATTTGATTGGTTTTGCAGGCTTGCTGGTTTATGGGTGGTATATTTCCGTACCGCCGTATCTTATGCTGTGAGTCTATAAACACAAGACGTAGCAAGACGGGCATTTAGAGACAGAACTGCAGAACTGACTGGGTGTTGACTGAGAGGCTCCCAAAACACACACACACTCACACACACACACACACACACACACACACACACACACACACACACACACACACACACACACACACACACACACACACACAGAGATTTGAATTATATGTAACTTGATAAATGTTATAAAATTATATTATATATAGGGCTGCACAGCTCGGCTTTAAAATAATGTCATATAGGCTGTTTATCCATTTTTACACTGATACGTAATTTATTTAATTTCATATGAAAATGCCTCATATTGCTGCTGCTTAGAGGGTTAGTTCACCCAAAAGAATTTAAATTAGCCCATGATTTACCTCAAGGCATCCTAGGTGTATATGACTTCATATTTCGGATGAATCTGGTTGGAGTTATGTATAAAAAATGATCTTCCAAGCTTTATAATGGCAGTGGGAGGGCTTTTTCTTTCCAAAATCCAAAAATCCAAAAACAAGTACATTAAAGCGCATCCATCCATAATAAAAAAGTATTCCACACATCTCCGTTGGCCGAATAAAGACTTCCTGTAGTATTGTGTTCATGCTTTGTTTTTTGTTTTAAAATCACGTTATTTTTTACACATTTTACCTGTATTCTATGCTGTTGACTGTATACGGTCTGTTGACTTCCTGTTTCCTCCCTCAGAAATTCTCAGTGGGCTCATGATGCTGCTTTCACGCCATGTCGTGACAACACCTAACATGTTACTATAGCTTTCGTTCTTAGCCCCACAAAAAAATGCCCGAAATGCAGATGCAAATCGGTGCTTGCAAATAAATGGTTGCACTGAATGCAGGTAAACAAATTCAACAATTTTTAATTTTTCTGACTTAATTATCTTTTTAACAACTCGCAAGCCCAAAAGTCATCTTAAAGTAATCTAAAAAGTATGCATTGCACACTATTCGGACATTCTCTTTCTTTAATGGACCATAATGACTCTGTACAAAACACTGTTATTTATGGAATGATTATTGCTAAGAGTATAATTCTACGACTTTGGAAGTCCGAGGATATCCCTCAGTTCAAGACTTGGTTAAGCTCTCTTACAGGAATACTGCACATGGAGAGAGTTCGGTTTGGAATTGCAGGCAACATAGATAAATTTTATAACATATGGCAGCCATTTTTGGATCATCTTGCTCAATTTAATAGTGAAAATGACCAGTGATATTGAATTGCAGCATGCTGTTAGCTCTTGTGAAGTGTTTTGTGTTGGAATGTGTATAATACTACATCTGTCCCAATGCCCTAATTGTTAATTGTAAAAAATTTTTTATTTATTTTATTTTATTTTTTTTTTAAGAGGAGGGGGAGGGGGGTTTCTTGTCTTTTTTTGTTTTTGTTGTAAAATGTAAAATTCTAATAAAAATACTATTTAAAAAAAAAAAAAAAAAAAGTATGTATTGCCAAAAATGAATAACCTACATTACTTACTACAATTTTCATAATGCAATCTGTAATCAGACTGTAATCTGTGACAGACCTCAATATGTAAGTACACAGCTGTTCATATCTCGCAACTCAGAATACCTTTTCATCGGACTTTCTCGCAATTCTGCATTCTCACAATTTAGTGTTTACCGCAATTTGCCTTTAAATCTGAGTTATGCCATTCTTTTTCTCAGAATTGAAAAACAAGATCGAATTGTGAGACAAAAAGTCTGAATTCTTTTTTTAAATCTTTTTTTTAGAACGCAGACGTTCCAAACAACAACTGCTCTAAAGATGAAGACTGCGTAGCGGGAGAGGCTGTCAGGGCTGGAAACGGTATCATTTATTTATTATTATTATTTTGCAAAGTAAGCTGATAATTAGTTTGTGTGTATGATGCAACCATAATAATCCATGCTGCATAATCTCCAATTTTGCCATTCGTAAATATGAAAAAAAACCTACTTAACGGTTTCGTTTTCTTTAGGAATTAAAACAGGCATTTGTTTGGAAGCGCACAATGGCACCTGTGAAATATACGGCTGGTGTCCCACTGAAATACGCAGGGAACCAGAGTAATATTTTCTCTCGTGCAAATTGATAAACTGAAGTAATTGTGAATATCAAGTTTAAACAAAAAGTAAAGTGACCCTGAGACGTATTTTGTTTTAGCCCAGCCACCATTGTGAGACAAGCTGAAAACTTCACTTTGTACATAAAAAACTTCATCAGATTTTCCCAGTTCAACTTCTCAAAGTAAGAACCACTCTCCATTGGTAATGAGCGTAAACCTGTCTGTTGTTGCATTAACTAAAACGGTTTACTGTGTTACCACTCAGTCGTCTCAAATGTTGTTTTCCTTTCTCAGATCAAATGTTTCACCGACACAGAGAAAATCGTCTTTAAAAAACTGCTTGTATGACAAAATTGATAACCCATACTGTCCTATATTTCGGCTGGGAGATATCGTGAAAAACACTGGACAAAGGTTTGAAGAAATGGCTGTAGGGGTGAGAACAGTCAATGTAGCTACATTTATTTTAATAGTCGTTTCGTACTTTTACACTGAATCTATTATTTAAATGTTATCATGGCAGGGTGGTTCAGTTGGCATTCTGATCGAGTGGCACTGTGATTTTGATAAAGAAGCAGACTGTCACCCTCACTACAGCTTTTTACGTCTGGACAGCCCGGCGGAAGATGTGAAATTTAACTTCAGGTACATTCACGTTGCTCTGTTACTGGTCAAAATCAATCCGGGTCGGGTTTTTTTCCCGTTTGTGTCATTATCATAGGTCTTATTTGGTCTTTTTGCCCAGTGAAAGAAATAGATAAAAGCCAAAATATGAAATAGCATGAATGAATAATAATTGAATAATCCACCGTTATATAGAAGGGGGGCCGAAGCGATGATTTTCACCTGAGATTCTGAGCCAAGTTACAGCGGGGAGATGGCTATATTGTATTTATTTATATATTGGTAGATCTATGAGACAAAAGTCGGACCCGTGTCGCGTTGTATATGTCAGTTCCAGATATACAGGGATCACACTGTTAAATTTTGAGTGATCAAAAAATACACGTGGGTCACTCTTTTCAAAAAGAACGAATAATAATAAACTAGAAATGTATGTCTTATCCCTATATCAAAAAACAGCTGCTTAAGATGCATCTATGCGCATGCAAAAATAATATTTTTCTCCCTGTAATGTGGCACCAAACCTCTGTGGCTTTGAATATTTAGGATTTCATCACTACTTGTTTGTCTTCAGAACGTTTTTTTTTTTTGGCAAAAGCAATAAAACGGGAAATGAAAACTTGGTTAATTTAACATGCGCTGCTGTATGTCTTCTCAGAGTTGCTCGCTATTACACCGACGCTGAAGGACAGAGGCGAAGAACTTACTACAAATATTTTGGAATTCATTTGGACGTCATGGTGTTCGGAACGGTATGCGACTCAAACGACTCACGAATGCACAAGCGATATAACGCGTGCTTTTAACACGTGCGTGCACCAATCTTTTCCAGGCAAGAAAATTTAGTATTATTCCTACGATCGTCAACATAGCCTCTGGTCTGACATTCATGGCTGCGGTAAGTATGTAAATATTCAGATGCGTACATCACACATCATCCGTTTCAATCTATATACCGGGTTTGTTCATCCCCCAAGGGTTCTTACGTCTGTGACATTGTGCTACTGTATGTGATGATGAAGAAGAGGAGTGTTTACACGGAGTCGAAGCTTGAGAGAAGGTCGAGGTACGCGACGGAAGCATCCGTGCTGGAAATGCTTTATTGACTTTAGAACTGATGTGATTCAGGTAATGCGTTAAAAGTGAAATGGCAATTAATCACGTGTTTTATATCCCCTTTAGGAATGAAAAAGAAATCCCATTACAAATAAAGCCAGAGGGTCTGAAGAGAAAGTTCAGTTTATGAAAATTACAGTATTAGCAAGGAAGAAAAGTAGGTTACGCGTCAAAAATAAAAGTTGAATACACTCTAGGCATTATAAGCTAAAGTTTAGTAAACGTAACACATTGTATATAAATACATTCATTCTCATAAATATTCTTCACATTTCCAGAGGTCCTTTAGACACAACATCTGGAAATCCAACAGAAACGTAAATCTGAATATATTTATCAGTCAGCTTGAATTCGTTTTGCATTGTTTTTCATTACCTCTATGGAAGTATCTCTTTATCTATATGATAATTCTGCCATGTAATGCACCACTTATTTTAGAGTAGGCTAATGAGTCTGGATGCATGGACTTCCGATACAAACCACATTATGGACTGAAGTGACTCAATACATGTGTGGCGTTAACTTAATAGTCAATTATATCAGTTAAAAAATGATAATGGACATTAAACTGCTTCAACGTATTAATCGTGTTTGACCCATTATTGGTTTATTTCTTCCCTTCTTTTTTTAACTGAAAATGATTTTCTATGCTACAATGAATTTGTTGCTGTATGATGACTAATAAGGCATCCACTACACCAGGTTTAAATTAATTCCCGTTAAAATGTCACTAAAAACATCAATCCCCGGTTTCACACACTTAAGCTTAGTCCTACACTGTAAAAAATTAGAGTGATTTTAACAACAACACAAAAAAACCTGTGAAAATGCTACAGTAAAAATGTTAAATGGTTAACGGTAAAATTACATGTTTTGTATGTTACATCTAACGTTTACTGCATATTTCAGTTTAATGAGTCTCACCGTGATGGTGTTTAGTGTTTGTCTCATCACCACCTTCACTTGGTGGTTAGCACACTATTTCAAAGGCACAAAACAGATTTCAGTACTTTAATAGGTTGGTATATTAACATTGCATCAGTTAACAAAACTACGGTGTTTAACTGTAAACTTAACTTAAAACCGTCAATCAAAAACCTTGTTACTGTATTTTTTTTCTCAGCAACCACAGCTGCCAGTTTGCACCGTAAATTTTACTATTATTTTTTTACAGTGTAGATTAAAATGTAAATCTGAGCTTTTTCCAACTAAAAGAAAGTTGCAGACTGATCTTAAAACATGTCAGTGCCTTCGTTTTGTCTTGAGATACACACCAGTGATGCTTTTTTAAGGCAAGTTTGTCCTAATTGAACTATGGCTTAGGCTAAACCCTATGAAACCCTGTTGTAGCAACACAAATTTACCAGAAGAGGTCATAGTAACACACAAAAACAATTTACATCGCACAATTACAAATTGGATTAAAATGATTGATTTATACTATTTTTCCTGTGCGGTTAATTTTCTGCAATACGACAAAACAGAATACATTTACAAAGAAACTCAATTTGAGATCCTGATTAAACACAAAGCTTTTGTGTCACCCACACCCAATCCATCCAGCCATCCATTCTCAATTTGTCACATGTCATTAAAATGTACAACACTATACTGTGTATTTTATTATATTTGATCATTAGAATGTAGGGACTGAACTCCCCAGTGGCCCCAAATGTTGGAGAGTTTGGCAAAAGATTTTCGAGTATCCTCGGTTAACTCCTGCGTTCTCTGAAGATGGCATCATGGCACAGTTTTGTACAAAGCCAATTAGAGCTGTGTCACATAAATGCCCTGAGGTTAACTGAGCTCCGACGCAAGTGCCAAATCTGTCAAGATCCTGTGGGTGGTAATCCATGTAAAAATAAAGTGTTTTTTTTTTCTTTTTCGGCAGACACTTCTAAACCCCTTTGACAAGATTATTATTGAGCCCCCAAGAACACTAAATAATACTCTGATGCAGGCTAGCTGCACTTTCACAGGCCTAACAAACACCAGCGGAAATTAATGTCGGATTGAGACCGTGTCTCGATGTGCAATTTATCTTCGATTGGGGAAAAGTGTAATCACTCATTTGAGATATGGGACAAACGTTTTAACTGTATACTGAAAAAAAATATATATTACAAATCATCACCGAAATTCTAAAAGTTTCCATACAAATGTCATTGTAACATTACTAACCATTAACCTTTAATGTGTTTTGGGACATATTTAATTGGGATGGTTTAACAAGCCATCATAGAAGGAGACCAATAGGGCCAATAAGTTTCCATTAAAACCATTAGCTTACAATTCCCATTATAACAAGGATAAGCATTACAAATTCTCCATTGGTTTCCATTGTATTTTTTTCATTATCGCCCACAGCCTAGTCAATAGTCAATTACAGTATTGCATTGCTGTAATCACAGCCTTATTGTCACAGTGGCACGTGATATTGCTTTACTGAATAACTTTTGTTTTAATACAAAATATTGCCAGCTAGTTCGTTTGCCGATTTACGATTTAACGCTGCACATCTTTACGCAAGTTATTTTAAGTGAAACATTCATTAAACAGTAAATTATACAACGTAGTAGAACTAAATTATTTGATTCATTCAAAAATACAGTCACTTGTTTCCTCTTCCTTAGCATGTCAAACTAGATCATCAGATCTTGTTTCGTTTTTAGATTTCCAACACAACATACTGAAAAAACACACTGGTCTCAAAAATCAGTCCTGTAGTCCCATTAGAGATATTATTTGATACAATTATTATATCACACATTTTAACTGATTAAAAGCCAAGGAAAAACACATTTTAAGAATTGCAAAAACGAAAGAATCTGAGTGCACTTAAATACGGTTGAACATGTCTGAGCACATGTCCTCCAAAACGATTATTTTTCCAGTCCGTTTTATTCCAGCACTCAATAAATCAGTGAAAAGCTCAACTGTACAAGAAAACGGACGAGACACACTTTGCAAATGCAAGTCAAACTTTATTTTGGTTAGAGGGGAATGTTTGTGCAACACGTTCCTGAAAAAATGTGTATCTGGAATGACAGTTTTCGGTTACACAAAACAGGTGCGCACTGCTACCATTCAAGTGACATTTTGTTCTTTGGTGGAACAAGATGAGACACACTCAACTCCTAACACACACTCCTGTAGTCCAAAACTGCCATTGTGTTGTTTTGGGAAGGGGGCAGGGGAGGGAGGGAGGGATGGGGGCAGGAGTGCATGTGCTCCAAAAGACAAAGAACTTTCCAGAGCATTCCTTCGAATGTTTCAAGGACACTAGGGAGTTCAGCGGCGTAGCTCTCGCCACCTAAACTAGTGATTCAGCAGCAACTATTCACATCCGAACAGATCTTGCACCTGCAGCAGCACGCGGTGTTCTTTTTTTCTTCTTTTCTTTTTCTCTTTTGAACGATATCAGTAGTTTTTAAAGTAGCTCGGTCCCCCCATTCGTGAGCAGTGCACTACATCTACGGAACGTGCACCAGCGCCGGTCCATTTTCCATCCCAGCGGTCACACACACACACACGGTCCACATCAGCCCAGAGGAGGCACTTCACATAGAGATAGTAACTATTAAAAGAGTAACCTGACTTTGTACTCTTGAGCTGTAACAAGGCATGAAAAGAGGATCGAAAGAAATACAGGAAGTCTAAACGTTCAAGCATTACAACGACGTGGTCGACAGGCAAATGGAATAACTTATTACGCCTACCAACCTATTAACAACATTGCATTGCAAAAAAAAAAAAAAAAAAAAAAAAAAAGGCATAATATAAATTAGATCTTAACTCTATCCTCACAACATTTATAAGAAATAATTTTTGTAGTCGGAATAAAATAGCAGCTTTATGGGCAACGTATCCTGACATGAAAGCTTCAACTAGGCCTGCTGTAAGCCTGGACGCAAACCTTTTAGTTGCGTTTCCGACGAATGCGTTCGCCCATTACGGAAAAGGACTGGAACGGGTTTTGCTGCAATGGTAAACAGAGCAAATAATGACGCTATATAGTGTGGAGAAACGTAACATGATGTGGTGTGAACGAACTGTTACAGCCCAGTACTACACGTACATTGCTAAATACAAAAGAAACCTCTTCCCTTCGGGAGATCGCGGCCCCCGATTTGCGGTTTCACAAAAACAAGTTTAGCTAAATATCGTTAAATTTATATTCTACACCATGCCTATTGTCAAGGACAGTTCAAGGATCAAATATTTAAGGCTTCTGAGGGGCAAACAGGGAGGTTATGATACTGGGTGTCACGGCTCCACCCATTCGCTCATCTGCAGTTGCTCCACCAAAGTCTGACGATACCCATGCTCCACTGCCAGATGGCCTGCCCTGATGAAGGTGGAGAGACTCAGTCGACGTAAACGTCACGGGAGAATGTGAGAAGAGGCACAGGTAGACCTGAGAAAGAGAGAAACTCTCCATGGGAGTTAAACCGTGGAGCACGGGATGGATCATTTATCGAATTCACAGAACAAGTCAACTTGAAATGCGTCTTTTGTTCAGGTTATTTCCCGTCGAACAGACTTAGACTGTCACCGGCGGTGCATTTCAGCTATTTTAGATAAGACCGACATGACACATCAAGTGCCTAAGGTGGGTGGAAAATGCAGTGGCAGGCTTCAGCTGACACAACAGCGTGTGACGGAGATGGAAGTGATCCCGCCAGGGAAGAGCGGTATGGTGTTAATGATGGAGCAAAAGCAGGGAGCCAATCCGCCCCGACACACAGCATTCACACCGGCTAATCACACCTCTCAGTTACAGTAGCACAGCAGTAAAGCCACAGGCTAGCCCGTGGTGCTCATTTATATTGCGCTTACATCAACACACTTCCGTCATCCAATTACGGTCAAGGACGTCTTCCCTTTAACGCACGGGCGGATGATGACACTCTTCCCAAAGGTAGCTTTGGGTCGGCTGCTAAACGTCGGGTTCTGTAGTGAGTCGAAGCCTGCCGTCACCGTCTCTTTCCAATGAAATTCAAGTAGTAACAATTAAGTTGAGAGACAAAATAAAACTCTAAGCTATGCAATTAGGGCACAGCACAAGTCCCGAAGCAATTTCAGTCTACAGCAGTCTCCATTTAAACTGAAATCTAATAGGATACCGGAGGAAAAAAAAAAAAAAATAAAAAGGATAGTGCATTAGCTGACACTTCAAGGGAAGGATTAACATCGTACACAATGTGGCTTGACTCAGCCCTAGTGTAACATTTCCATCTAAGACTTTAACCTGATTCATGTTCAACAGTCTGGAAAAGAAACAGTCTTGTCATTATGTGCATATCCCAGTATCAGTTTGCACTTTCATATCGATTCAGAATTAGTTACAAAAAGCACAATATGTAAACATTGAGAGGAACAAAAATAAAATCAACCTCTATACATTGTACAAGCTGTTAGCTTGAATGGAACAGCCAAATATTTCAGTATCATGGCACCCCTTAAATGTCTTCATTGAGTTAGTACTTCAAATCTCAAGTAGGCCTAAACTACAAAAAAATGGCATTTGCTGGGAATGTCTTCTCAGCCTTTTTAAATAACGGACAATTGCTAATCAAAAGGAGAAAGCGAATATATGCGTGTTGTGTAGTAAATTTTTCATTTATATAACACAGACCAGACAGGAATGGGGAAAAAAAAAACAGTGCTGATCTCAAACTGAAGCTGTTATGGCCGTTCACTGGAAAGAAAAAAATAATTATAATAAACTAAAATAAATAAATGCCTACAGTGTTTTTTTTTTTCCAAAAGCTAATTATTTAAGAAACCTAAACTACTAAAATGAAAAAGAAAAAAGTGGCACATGGGGGTTCAGCTTCGTGGTAGCCACATAAATCATTGTACTGGAAACATTCAGTAGATCACTTGCAAGACTGAGAACGAAAGGGGAAGAGGGGGATTTTTTTCCTTTTTGCGCTCAGACTAACACCGCCTAGCGTCAACTGGCCGCAGCTCATCTGTACCCTGGGTGGTGGATGTGCACATTTCTACTATCACCTGAATCTGTGGCCCTGCTCACTGATGCTCTGTGCATCTTTGCCATTGCGCCAGGATTCTGCGCTCGGAAGCAGGGTGCCTGGAAGTCGCCACCCATGTACTCCATGGTCTGCATCAGGTTGGTCTGGCTGGAAATGGCTGCCCCGGTCCTGTACTGTGCTCCGGGGGTGCAGTCTATGGAGGCCCCTGAAAGACCCCCATGGAACGGCGCCACCAGGTCTTGAGACCCTGAGCTGTCACTGTTTGGCGTGGGTAGGATGCTGTTCCAGGGAGGCTGCATGTAGTGGCCATTATTGTAACTCATGGGCATCCCGCTGACCGGAGGAGATGGCGTTGGTTTATCAGTTGAGGGCTTCAAGTTGAAGGGCTGTGCCATGCACACCTCCTGCGGGTAGCCCAAGCTCTTAGTGAGGAATCCCGGTCCAACTAGGGCCTCTCTAGGGAGATTTTTGCCCTGGTGAGCCGCTCCCTCTGGAAGGTGCTGGAGGTGCGCCAACTGGTGTTGCCCCCAAGGACCCTGCTGACGTTGTTGCTGGGGTAACTGTGGCTGGGACTGATGTTGCTTCATATCGTTGTGGTAAAGAGGCATCCTGTTCATGGCAGCGATGTCAGGCAGTGGCAGAGCGGGAGCAGGACCGCCTTTGTCAGGATTACCGAGCACACAAGGCGGCGGAGGACCCACCCCGGGATGGGTGCACACCCGAGAGCTCGCATTGATGAGCTGGTTGCGGCTGATGGGACTGGGGTTGGCGATCTGTCCTTCGCACATGGAGGTAGAACCCATGCCGGCCCGAGCCTGGCAGAATTGGTTGATCTGATTGACGATGCTGCTCAGGTCACTGGGCCGGTTCTGGTGCAGGCTGGCGGCCATGGAAAGCGGGATGGTTGAGGTAGACACAGTCACATTGGGAGGGGCATCGGCGTCTGGCAGCTTGCGAGGCATCTGCAAGCCTGCCAGTGGGGGCTGTAAGACCCCAGGGGCCGGAGGGCCGGCGCAGGAGGCCTGTGGCATGGGCTGGGATTGAGAGAAGCCCTGCAGGTTCACCGACTGCGCCATATCGGGCAGATGCCGGAGTCCTTGCGGACCAGGCAATTGTGGCGGCTGCTGCTGCATGAGAGTCTGTTGGTGGTTTAGGGTGTGGTGCGGTACTGGCGGTTGGTGAGCCTGGCTCTGATGTAAAGCCTCCTGGTGGGCCAGGTTCTGCTGTGGTTGTAAACTGCTCTTCTGCTGCAGGGCCTGCGGATGGGCCTGCAAGGCCTGAGAGTGAGCGAGACTCTTCTGGCCTAAAGGAGTCTGAAGGTGTGGAACAGTGTGAGGAACATTTAAAGTGCTGGGATTGGCGTAAAGCCCACTGTGCGGGTTCATGATGAGCTTAGGGAGAAAACGGGCTCGGCCGCCTTCAATGTCCTTGAGGATCCCTTTGACGGGGACTTTGACGATGGCCAAGAGGCCTGTCCGGGTGTTGACCTGAGGTGGGTAGGGGCTGTAGCGCTGGCTAGAGGTGTCGAGACCGTTGACGGTGCGGCGAATATGCTTCCTCTGAGGTACTTTGACGCTATTGGGGAAGATTTTTATAGTCAGTGGGTTATTGGCAACTTTCTTAGCATAGGCATCCAATTCCGCTGGGGTAGGATAGTGTGCTGATCTCATCCTCTGTGTAGTGTCCCCTGTGAGCAAGAGAAGGCCAAACGTGAAGGGTAATGCAAGAAATGTGGCGCTCATATGATAGCATATAACTGCTTATCAGGGCTCTGACAGGGCAGGGTCAAGAGGCAAAGCTAACAAAGGGACAAACTAGGTCAAGAGTACATGCAGTCTAATCAGAACAAAGCTCATGTGGGTAAACGGCCATTTCTTACATTTCTGAAGTCCAGTGTTCATCTGCGTGTGCGAGAGAAGCTGGAGGGAGGGGTTTGATACCGGCAGACAGGCCAGCATGTCACAATGAGACTAATGCAACATTGGACTCTCACTCCTCATCACACTGCAAAGGAAACAGTCACGTCAGGAACAAAAACGGATTCACATCATTCGTCTCTTAAAATACATGGTGTAAAAAAAGAAACATTGGCTATTTTCTCCTCCGAGGGCGTCATTATAGAGATCCAATTTTACGTGTAGATGTAGGTTTAATGGAACACACTGTGCAACGGAACTTAATGAGAGTAATAAATTATTAGGAGGAAATTTCTAGTTTAATTAGTGGCGCTTTGCTGCAACACAGAAGCAGAAGCAGCGATAATCAGAATCCCTTAGATTAAAAGACTCGCAGATTGAAAACCAGCACACGGCGAATATCCCCAACAAGCTAAGTAAGTAATATTGAGTAGAGCGTGCTAGTCAACAAATGACATGATTTACAGTCGACCGCAAGAAAACGGCAATCGCAGAAGTGTACAAAGGCCCTACCCTCGCTAATTCACCTGAACATCCATCAAACGCTGTAGCTATAGATCTCTGTAATTGCCTCATTGTAGCCATTTATTTAAATATCATGCATTCAAGCATGACCTTTTTAAATAGCTCTCTGAAACAGCTGGTGTCAGGGCCCACGGTGCACACCCTGCAGTTTGAGTGTCAGGAGTGCGATGCAAACGCATTCTCTCGTCTGCCTGGCAGGTGCCCAGGGGCACGGCAGGGGATGCGGCAACACGACCACAGGCCACATGCTCCCAGCTGACTCCTCCAATCTGAGATGTGCAGGTGTCAAAAAGTGCAGTCGAGACAGAGCCCGACATGTTCTGCGCTCCCAACCCCCAGCTATTTTCATCAGGGAGCCGCTTTTAATTTTGCTCTGAAGGAGGTGTTATCAGCCGGAGCTTAGGTTCACTCCTGCCTTAAACATCCTGGATTTGTTTAAAATCAGAGATGACCCGTGCACGTCCTGTTATATATCATCCCCGAAACAGACCAGTGCATGATGGGGGAGTTGTTTATTTAGGTGGTGCTCTACCAAAAAAAAAAACTCTGAACTGGGTTCAATATCTAAACACAGAACTCACAGTTCAGAGCTCTTACAAGCAAATACCGTACAGCCAAGCAGTATTTTTGGCTTACATTTAAGCTGACACACATTTACGGTCTTAATTAGAAACAACAGGAGCTTTGGAAGAGCTGAGCTACATTGTGAAATCTCAAACACAATTAGCCAATCATAAAACCAAAGCACACTGAGTTTAAAGTACAATTTGTGGTTGCCATTTCATCCACCCTATAATAAATCTGCTAGCCACCAAAGTTTGCTTAGCCACAAGCTACATGCATTACATCTATATTAGATCAACACAGACACACTTACACAATTTAGGGTCAGTGTAGCACACATCTGCCCTGTAGATAAAATGTGTCCGGTTGGCTGAAGGTCTGTCTTGCTCATCCAACGCCCAGCTAACCACCAATCTAAAAGCTGATCAGAGTGAGATCTCAGCCTGTTTTGGTACCTCTGTCTCTACACTTGCTACAACCACTAGCATATAGCCTGTGTCTTCTTCTTTGTGCGAGCCACTGCCCGGCGTAGATCTCACAGCTTCTTAAAACAGCAACAAAACGGTCGGATGGAAATTGTCGAAAGCGAAACTTACTCTCTGGCTTCGGGATGAGACGAGCAATGGTTTAAAAGAGCATTTTGCTGGATTATTCGGCACCTGTGCTCTGCTTGTGTCGATAAAGCGCTTGTCTAGTCACTGCTGCTGCCCAGTGCCCACTGCTGCAGCCTATATCCGCGCATGCGCAGTAAGCTTTTCCCACGTGTCTTCCTCGCTGAGGTCGAGGAAACGCGAAGGTAACTTGGGTTCAACGCGCCACCTACTGTATGGGAACTACACTGGTTTTATATATATATATATATATATATATATATATATATATATATATATATATATATATATATATATATATATATATATATATATATATATATATATTTTTATTTATTTTTTTTATTTTTTGTAATGTGTCCTCTAATTGTCACAATGATGTTTTTGGAAAAGTCCAATTCGTCAGTGTTTGTCTCGTCTCTATTCAGTTTAAAAATAACTGTCAAATATAAATATTTGTAAAACTGACCCTTTTAAGACCCTTAATATGCATATATGCCCTGACTCGGCTTGAATACAAATATTTTTGTATTTTATATTTTTATGTCACAAAAAACGTGTCACAAAAAACCCCGTGATATTTTATGTACAGTGTCTCTAGTACTGCATTAAAACTGTGATACACATATTTTAAGAAATGAAAATGTTTTAATAAATCAAACCAATATGTCATTTTTATTTCTCTTTTTGCCACAATAAAAAAATAAAAAATAAAACCACTGTATATCATGGTGGTGCCATTTGATACTATCAGTGCATTTGTAGGCCACTGCCACAGTAAGTCTTTCTCGCTGTAAAATGTATAAAAGCATAAAATCTACTCCTAATGCCACTAAAAATGAAACATAAATGGCGACAGAATGGGAACAAACGTTTAATAGCTAATAAAACACAACATCGCATGGTTTACATCAATAAAAGCACGTACTGCGCGGACATGAATACAATCAGCATTTACAGTAATCATGACAACACGCGGTCTGCGTCTCAAAACCCAGCGAGCCGCCTACCTAGTCAGCGTCCTCGGCCACCGCGAGCGCCTTGGAACGCTCAAACGCGCTGCCTAGGTAGGGCGCTCGCTAGGTTTTGAAGACACAGCCGTACAGTATCACGTACCACCCTTCCTTCCTGTGGTGGTGGGCAGGGTCGCCTCTGTTGACAAACATTTATTCTCGCTCTGGGGCTGAGGTTTTTTTTTCATTTCGCGAGCCGCCAAATAAACGCTCGGTTAAGTTTAAATACACAGGACAGCGCACGAGAGGATTAGTGTTCGGTGTTGATGTAAACGCAAGTATGGGTTGCTGCCTGACTGTCGGACCAAATGAAGCGCTCGTTGTGTCAGGTATCGTGATATGTGCAGCTCGCACCGTTATGAGTTTGATATTTATTGGCGTTCGTTCGTTAATGAAGCGTGCACGTAAATGTTTGTTTTCGCACGTACTGTGAACTGTGCGCTGAATAATGTCATCCGGTCGCGTATTAGCTAGCTAGCGCTACTACGTTAGCTCGGCTCTTCCGCGTTTGCGCGAGTCATTCATAACCGTTTAACATAATATTTGTTGTTTCGACTTATCGTTTTCGAAACGTATTATGAATTCGAGCGTAAAGAAATAGCTCTGTTACGAAAGTCGATGCTTTGCAGTTATTTTCCCTTTTTTGTCTTATGTGTACTAGGTGCATCCCCTAATAGTGATTTAATATTTAATAGCTTTTCACATTTCACGCGCATAGCTAAATATAGGCCTATTATTCTTATAAAAAAAAACTTTGATGCTTGATAGTGATATGATGATGCTACATCGTGCTTAATGCTTTAAAAGGCTGAGAAATGGCAACGTTTAGTAACGTTGCTATGTTAACGTTACTAAAAATTTTTACCCGGTTTTTAATCATCAGCATTAGATAGTATTGATAACAATACTATATTTTGGATCAAATGTATCAAAAGACCAAATTTATACAGTGAAAAATGTTACATTTTTATTTTATTTTATTGCATTTTATATTTAAAAAAATGTGTTACTATTATTGTTTTTTATTTGTTTTATTTAGTTAAGTGTGTGGGTGTGTGTGTGTGTGTGTGTGTGTGTGTGTGTGTGTTTGTGTGTGTGAACACATGCATGTATATATTTAAGAAAAATATGTTTACATATTAAATATATAAAACTATAAGAAAATAAATATATAAATGCATTTACAAGTAAATACTTTCAAAATATATACTTTCAATATATATAATATATACATAATAGATAAACACAGCACAACAGAACAAACATAAAAAAACCTTTTATTTTGGATGTGATTAATTGTTTGACATATATACAATATACAATATATATATATATGTGTGTGTGTGTATAAATCTTCCCACAAACCTCTTAGCATCTGCAACCCAGAAACAACAAAAGACACTAAAATAAAAAGTAAAATGAATGAACCATAAGTAAAATTAATTTAAACACAAATTTTTTTATTAAGTTTAAATTGCTATTACAATGACATTAAAATAACTAAAACTAAAACTGGAATAAAATGTTTCAAAACTATATATATATATATATATATATATATATATATATATATATATATATATATATATATATATATATATATATATATAAGCAGCTAAACAACAAATAAAATTATAATTAGAATGACAAAACACAACTAGTAAAACCTAAAAATATATACAAATTAATAAATAATCAAATCTATAATATTTATTTCTAATTTAATATAATTTATATTTATTTATAATATTTACTCTGACCTCAATTGAGGTCATAGTACCTTGATTTGACTTTTTTGTAAGTGTGTCTTTCATAGCGTCTAGTACATGTCACGTATGAATCACCATTGAACTCCGCTCACACAGATCCCATCCTTGAAACGTTTGACTGACTCTTTTGATGTTATCACTGCAATCACACTAGTTTTTCCCGTCCTCTTCTAGGTGCCTGCTGTGGGTCAGACGAAAAGACGTATGTGGTGGGAGGCTGGGCTTGGGCATGGTGGCTTATATCAGACACACAGAGGTAATGCCACTCAAATAAGTGAGGATCACAGGATCACATTTCACTCTGCAGTGCAGTAAATACAGTCAAAGTTCACTAAAACAACACGCAGTCAATGTTTAGCTGTAACTATAATGCCTGACCTTAGGAAACTAAAAGGCACACCTGGTCAGGCGTGTTTGTCAAACCAGTTTGGCTGTATAAAGGGCTTTAGAGGTTGCTTTAAGAGATACATTTATCATATGCATCTTCTGTAGTTAGATATCGATGCAGTACTGTTTCAGTATACTTCTTAAATTTCCTCGATCAGCTGAATTAGTTCATTTATGAGCTGATCCGCTGCTTTTCTATCGAGCGTTTGATTGCACACTGAACTTCCTGTCAGCCACCGCCATTGTCTTTGCGCTCTTTGTGCCATTTTTTGAATTCTGAAACGCTAACAAGCTTCGGGAAAATCAGGTTTTTCTCGCCTTAGGCATTGTTTAGTTATATGTAAAGGTTTGTTTAACTTTAGGTATTTTTTCCCCCCCGCAGAATTACGCTAGAGATTATGACACTACAGCCTAAATGTGAAGACGTGGAGACAGCGGAGGGAGTCGCTATTACAGTTACAGGAGTTGCTCAAGTAAACACGCAGAGCTCATTTACTGTTGTTTATTACATTTATTTTGACATTTTCCATCATTATTGCAGCTGAGTATCAATACATCGTTTTGCATCCTGAAAGTTATGGTATAGAAAAGAGATTTTTGAAAAAAATGAATACCTTTATCGAGTAAGGATGCATTAAATTTATGAAAAAT